>NC_137909.1:10933844-11038844 GCF_963457725.1 Sprattus sprattus
TGCTTTTAGCATAATAGGCTGGTTTACTGTCTGTAATAGGCATAGTGTAATAGGCTGGTAATAGACCTACGTTGATGTAATAGGCTTGTGTGCTGCCAGTAATAGACATGCATTGGTGTAATAGGCTGGTGTGTCCGGCAGTAATAGACCTGCATTGGTGTAATAGGCTGGTGTGCTGTCTGTAATAGGCATGCATTGGTGTAATATGCTGGTTTTCTGTGTGTAATAGACATACGTTGGTGTAATAGGCTGAGTTGCTGTCTATCATAGGCATGCATTGATCACATTGTAAATGGCGTGTTGGATTCTTGTCTACATTCAGTGGATTTGTTCCCTTCAACCCAAGCATGTCTAAAAGTGGGCGCAGGCAAGATAAATTATCAAAACAAAACCACTATGAGTAAATTAGGTAAACCAGCAAACACACACACACACACACACACACACACACGACACAAACACACACACACACACACGCACACACACACACACACACACACACACACACACACACAACACAAACACACACACACACACACACACAGAGACACACACAGACACACACAAACACAGACACACACACACACACACACACAAACTGACACACACACACAGACACACAAACACACACACACACACACACACACACACACACACACACAGACACACACACAAACACACACACACACACACACACACACAAACACACAAACACACACACACACACACACACACACACACTGACACAAGGAGAGGAGGAGCTCTCTCAGACATGGCAGTGATGGCCAGACAGGGAGTAATTTCACCTGTCTCTGCTTTTATTAAAATAATAATCATGCTGGGCCTGCTGACCTGTCTTCATCTCCTCTTGTCATGTGTGTGTCTGTTTATGTGTGAGGCCGAGCTGGCCAGGCACAGAGGGTTAATTGGAGGCAGGGTCCTGGGAGGCAGACGTTGGCATATGCCCTGCTTAGAGCACACGTCTCCAGACTCTCTGCTAACTAATTACCTCATGTTTAGCTCACACTAATTAGACCCAACTCGTATGATTTAATTACAGGCAAATCACAGACAAGACAGCCGTTTGCAGCAAGAAATTAGTCTTTTGTGCATATGACCGTTCCCTTGTACTCCTGGACTATTGTATATGCATATTTATATTATCTATTTTATTTTATTTTTTATTTTATTTGTATCCAATGTATTAACTCTCATTGTACCTTCGGCACCATTGAAAATGAGGATTTAATTCCTCAATGAGTCTTCCGAGGCCTAAATAAATCAATCAATCAATCAATCAATATTAGAGGCACATTCACAAACAGTGCCCAATCTGCCAGTTGAATGACAAATATGCCTCTCATCATGCAAATAATTGTATTAAACAAAGCTTTTTTTGACATACACAAGCATGCTATTAAAGAACAGAAATAAGCATGCTGACTGAGGTATGATCTACTTAGTAGGTAGTTGGCCAGTGCAGCCTCACACACGCACACTTGCAAACACACAGACTCGTACACACGTATTTATGTAATTTATTAGCATACTTGTTGATGTTAATTATGAGAACTTCCTAGTGAGGAGATCATACCAAAGTAAGCTTGCTTGTTTATCGCAATCAGGAAGTCTAAGCCATGAGGAATACTCTACATCAAATGAGAGACAGCAATTCACTGACATTTGGAAATGCAGTGAATTAAATGTGTCAGACAGATCTTTGGCAATTGAAACCCATTAGCCCATTTAGGTTTCCCATACAAACTGATTATTATTTCATCCTTACTCAAGATTAATTTGTGGAGAGAAGGGTAGGGAATCCCCTCAGAAGCAGGAAACGTAGAGGAGTGCTAGACTCAGTGGAGCAACTTGCCTTTGAGGAAAACAGCAGAGCAGCACAACCACTCCACAGAAACTATATCTGCTTCACTGTCTTTTTATTGGCCGGTGAGGACGAAACCACTCTTTGGAAATTATATATTTAATTATATATATTAATATACTCAAACACACTCAGCAAAGGTTTTAATGTTGATTTCCCACTTGTAGGTGGGAACCAAGCTCTCAGAAAGAGTGGGGCCCTAACAAAAATCACACACAACTTATAAACTCAGAGTAGACACAACTCACTATTTTGTGGAAATTACTGTTGGCACAAGGAAGCACCTGGGTAGCAGAGTTACTCAAGGACATCTTGTTTTTCCAATACTCAAAAGTGAGAGGTCTCGACGGAGGACAAGGGAGGGCAAGGATTTGTCTTGCTGACCACCTCATCTCTTAACTGCAGAATGTGCCAGAACAGAATCAATTATGAAAACAGTACTAGATCTGGTAAGCAAAGGAGAAAAAAAAAAACTCTGCATATCAAGTGTTGCTGCATATCCTCAAAGTAAAGTTGAATTTCTTTCAGTGGGTTAAACATTTCTTTCAGTTGGTCTTTTTGGAGAGTTACTCTGCTTTTGTGTTGAGTTGTGTAGTGTCTATCCCCCACCTCAGGTAACCTGCATGGCATTCTGCCAAAGCATAGCTGCTAAATAAAGCGATGCATATTATTTAACCAAAATATCCCACATAATAATTTAGAGTGGAGGCCTCTGTTGAAGTAATCTTTTAATAGCATCTGGCTCCTGCCAGCAAGGATCTGACAGAGACAGAGGCTGGCTTTGTGGCCAATCAGCAGAGGTGATCACAGCCTTTTTTTGCAGACGTAGCAATGGTTATTCATTAAAGGTACTGCTGCTCAGGAAGCCATTTTGTGTTGCCCTGAAGAAGGTGATAACAACGGTGCCCACTCAATCTGGCTGAGTGAGGAGAAAAGGAAACCAATCTGCTGCCATTATCTTTCCTCAAAACAAACGCCCATCTGCCCATGTGCCTGTCCAAGACTTTCATCTTTTAGCACCGTGCCGCTGGGTCGTTTGGGGTTCCAGATCCTGGGAGGTTTTTAGCTAAATAACAGCGATATCAGAAAAGACTCCTCCCGAAGGGGTTTGTGGTTTTAGCAAACCCTTGTTTTTGCAAAGAGTGTGAGACTGAGTGTGTGCCAGGCCAGGATGCCTACTGAGGAGGGTAGAGAGAGATGCCCACACCCTTAGATGCCCACAGGAGCCCCACTGACCTCACACCATCTACCAGCATCCTGCTCTGCTGTTACTTGAAGTGCGTATGTAAAAGGCAGAGCTATGTGAAAGGCAGTATGTGTTGTGCTTATGGTAAACTGTTGTCCTCCAAGTACTGAGATGTGTCCTTTATTTTGTGCTGTTGTTTATATTTGTTTTGTTGTTATATTGTGAAGTTAGATAAACCTCAACACTTTTGAGGTCATTCAAAGGAGGTTTAAAGGACTTGTCTGAGGCTGCTGAAAAAGTGAGCCAGTGATTATGGCTGAGGAGCCTGTAAACTACTTGGGGTCGTGAATGAACCTAAACTGAATTAACTTGAACTAACACTGAGATATGTGAAATATTGTCGAGGTGTATCTTTAGGTGTATCTGTTGTTGTGTCTGGTAGCAGCATGTGTCCTAACCCATCATGGGTATGGAGGGGTTGGGTTTTGGGATGCCAGACACCACTGTTGAGCCTCTAACCCCTTCACTTACCTTTACACTATATTCTACATCAATCATTCCCCTAATATCTTATGTAGCTTGCTTTCATGCATGGTTATTAGGCCCATAGGCCTATGTTAAAAAATGGCACGGCAATGATTACAATTTGGTGGTTTTAACTGTGCTGGGCTTTTATCAATTCAACACAACCTATTTAATCATTTCACAATGATGATTTAACAGTTTGAATATTTTTATAACATGCATTAATGTCTGCTGGACTTGAACCAAACTAATAATAAGTTCAAATTCACCGGCGCACCTACAAATATGCCTTTTCACCATTTGCCCCACAAAGGCTTATAAGTGGCCTATAAGTGCAAACATGCAAATAACAATTACCCTCCTCCCTCTGATTATTTGCGGACTATCATCATATCACACGCTTTAACGCACAGCTTGTTTCCCTATCAAATTAGGGCCCAGTGTTTGTGAATGTGTGTTTTTGTGTGTGTGCCCCCTACATGCTTGTGTAGTTGTGTCCTTTTGCACTGGCACATTCCCCATCTTTGATCTGAGTACTCGGCTGCTGTGTCAGCCATAACCCACCTCCCAAACAGTGAGTAGGAGGAGGAGGCAGGAGCGGCTTCCCCTGCCTGTGTGATTACACCTGTATCAAAGCTGAGCTGACGGCATATCACACACAGGGAGGGAGAGGAGAAAGTGAGAGAGAGAGAGAGAGAGAGAGAGAGAGTGAGAGAAGAGAAGGAGGGAATGAGAGAGAGGGACTGAGAGAGAAGAGGGATAGAGGAAGCAAGAGTTATCCCAGCCCTGATGCAAACAGCAGCTCTTAATGCCATGCCAATCCCCCAGAGTTGAGTTAAAATGCTGAGCCTGCCATTCTCACTCCCAATCTCTCTGATTCTCACTTCAATGCTATTAAAACTCAGATTTACCTTTACCACCCCCCTCCCCCCGAAGAATATCCCTGTAAGTAGAGAAGACACAGAGAGGCAGCCATACAACCACAGAGCTGGATTTCCCCCTGTCTGCCTCTGCTCTGCCTCTGCTCTGCCTCTGCCTCTGCCTCGGTGTGGTTTAAAAACGTATCCCCGCTAGAGGCTCAGGGGGGGAGAGAGAGGAGAAAAACATGGCCACCCCTCTGCCTCAGCACACTCTCTCCAGAGACAGTCACTCTGCAGTGAAGCTGCCATCTGAATTCTGCCCACCTCCCATCCTGCTTGCATGGGCTTGCTGACTGACTCTGACTCGGATGAGCAAGCTGTCATTTGCCGGCTTTTACAGATGGAGTTCCCCAGCCCCAGATTAACAGCGGGGCTTAAAACACTATCACATTTGCAGATAAAGAAAATAACCACGGCACTCAGATTTGTCATGTCATTACCACAATCCTCCCCAATAACAGGGACAGACTGATTCATAATCAGTGTGGCGTGTTGGGCGGGATATGCAATGTTGAACTAGGGCTAAATGTGATAGAAATCATTCTGTCACAATGCAGGTCACAAATTGCCATTCTGGAAGTTTGCATTTATCCTGTTTAGATAAACCTCTTCTCAGTGCAAGGTCATTTGCTTTCAGTAGTCCAATTACCTTCAAATTAAAACGGAATGCAATAAGCCATTGGCATGGTGTGGTCCATTTGTCTTTATCTGCAGTGATATTTCTCCGAACTGTCAGACGCATGCCTTAGGGGCCGTTAACAGTGAGACACTCTTTTCACCTCCATTATGGGAGGCATGTTGCTAATAATTCAAAATGTGCACGTAAAAAAAAAAATGTCAGGAAGAAATGTGACACGTCTGTGTTGTTGTTATGGAATGTTATAGTTAGCTAGATAGTCATCTAACTGGCATATCATAGACAGATAACCCACTGTTGAAAACAACAAGACCTCAGAAGTTGAACTATTTTTAACTTTGAGCACCAGACACCTCAAATTTTTTTCTTGCACCTTGCTCAAATAAATGGAAGTAGCATCACAACAGCCTAGCTTTTCCCCTTATTGCTTCGCTCCACTGAGAAACACTTTAAATCGACCCCCTGAAGGTGAAAAAAGCATTTCACTGTGAATGGCCGCTTGCAACCTCAGCACTACTTCCGGCACTGGTTTAACATTGTCTTGTCTGTTCATGCCTGTTTCACTGGACATCTCACACACAGATTCACCTCACTGTTGGCTGTGCGTTCTGCTCTGACTCGACTTTGGACTAATCTATCTAAGCTATCTGCTGTGGCACTGACAGACTGCCTGCAGCCTTGTGAGGTCCCTAACACTCTCCCCTCGTCTGTCTTTGTCTGTCCGTCTCTTCGTCTGTCTATCTATGTGTGTCTGTGTGTGTGTCTGTCTGTTTCTGGACCCACAGAGCGAGTTCCCCTGTCCCAGACCTCTCCCGGGATCCTGGCTGGGAGACATCCCCTCTTTGCACTAGAGGAGCAGCCCCATCAGTCGCTCCGCTGGACCAGCAGCAGGGAGGAAGCAGGGAGGGAAGCCGAGACCGCACCCCAGCTTTCCCCTTCAGCTCCTGGGTCACGTCTGCCGACAGCGCCCTGTACACTTATGCGCTCCTCTCAACTCCGCTACTCGGCTTTCTAATCTCAGCTCCTCTCCTTGCCTTTCTTCTCCTCTTGCATATTTCCTCCCTCTCTTCTGTTCTAAAATTCTCTTCTCTTTTCTCTCCCCTCACTGGTCATCATCCCCGGACACGACTAAGCCTCTCAGTCACAGCTGGAAGCCGAGTCTTCTGTATTATTTCATTTTTAATTTTTCTCTTCTCTCTCCTGACTCATTGTGTGCTGCAGTCTAAGGGGCTCTACCGAACACAGCTTTTGCATTTCACCTTGTCGGGAAATCAGCCTCTTTTTTTCTTTCTTAGTCAGACTAAAGGTGAGGACCTTGTACCGGGCAGTCATGCCCCAGACAAACTTCTGAAGAGTGGGTAAAACAGGGGCCAGGACTGATCATAGATCAGCATCAGCAAACTCCTCAGCATAGTCTGGGGCTTTTGGGGAAATGTGCTAGAAAGTTCCATATGGGGCTGCCTTCAGAGTGTCCACCTCTCCACAGCTTTGGCTGAAGCCGTAATGGAGTGCCACATTCATAAACCTTCTCAAGACCATCACAAGACCTTCAGAAGCAGCAGGGAGACCTTCCGAGAGCACTGCCTGACCTTTGTTGAATAGAACTCCATTTTAAATAGTTTTATTGCCCATTATGTTGAGTATGTGTAGGAGAGTCTATTCAGCTGGCAGATCGTGTGATGGAGGAGAAGGACAGTGGACTTGTACATGAAGTGTGTGTCAGCAGGTCAGATGATTGACAATGGCCTCATGCAGACGTTGTGCCAAATCTGCTTTTGTATGTGTGTGTGTGTGTGTGTGCGTGTGTGTGTGTGTGTGTATGTGTGAGTGAGAGAGAGAGAGAGTGTGTGTGTGTGTGTGTATGTTTGTGTGTGTATGTGTGTGTGAGGGAGAGAGGGACATAGAGAGAGAGAGAGAGTGTTTGTGTGTGTGTTTATGCTTAATGATGAATAAATGATAAATCTTGATAGATTGTTTGTGATTACCTGCATGTTTCTAAGTGTGTGTGTGTGTGTGTGTGTGTGTGTGTGTGTGTGTGTGTGTGTGCGTGTGTGTGTGTGTGTGTGTGCTGCTGTTATGCATTTATTTACAACCAGTTTGTATAAACCAGGATTCTTTGATAACACTTGCTTTCTCAAGAGTGCTTGTATATAACATGTTCATAACACTGTCATATGCAATACATAAGGCTCCTCACAGGGTTAGTATAGCGACTTTAAACGGGCATGATCAGTAGAGGTATCGAACAAACAACCTCTTATTATGATGTAACTGACAGTGAGAGAGATGATTCACCTTAAGTGTGTGTGTAAATGTGTGTGGGCTCAGCATGTGTGTGAGTGTGTATGTGTGAGAGTGAGAGTGTGTGTCGGGCGTACTTTTGTGTCGGGGGTGTGTGTGTTTGTCCACGGGCTCTACTCTATTCCATCAACTCCACCAAAATGGAACGACATAATCGTATGTTGGAATAAAAACTGTTTTGTACTGTAAATGCTTTATTTCTGCGTCCCCTCCGAGTTAATGACATTTTGTAATGAAGTGTATCAATTCACTCCGAAATGGTCTGTTTTATAATGAGAATATTGTAAGGATCAATGGTGAGAAATATACATTTGTCAAATGGAAATGACTATTGATCAACTTATTTACTTTTTAATGGAAACCTTATAAATTTCTCAAGAAGTTGTTTTCAGACTTATGGATTTTCATTTACTGCAAAGTAATAGCAAAAACACAAGAACCACACGAGCTGTGGCTAGCATGCATCTGGCCAAGGCAGAGCCAGAGGCAGGTGCTGGGAGAGGGAGAAAGAAAAGAAAGAGATAGAGAGACAGATAGGGAGAGAGGGAGAAAGAGAGAGAGAAACAAAGAGAAAGAGGTAGTTCAATTTTGTATGACGTCAGTTTTGTATTTCAGTTAGAGCCTTTGGTAAACAACAGATAAACATTTTCACTGGCCAGAAACAAGATGACCAATCAGAAATCCAGCCTCCAACCTGCACATATTTATGCCCTCATCATTTTAAATGCAATTTGTAGGTTTTATAGACGTATATTTGGAGGAAAATGGAATAGAAAACACTTATGA
Source organism: Sprattus sprattus (assembly GCF_963457725.1). Classification (NCBI taxonomy): domain Eukaryota; kingdom Metazoa; phylum Chordata; class Actinopteri; order Clupeiformes; family Clupeidae; genus Sprattus; species Sprattus sprattus. The sequence goes on from NC_137909.1 coordinate 10,942,082, forward strand.
GGCCTTATTCACCTGGGCTACTGTAGAATGATGGTAATAATAATAGTCAAATGTCGCTGGTATCATCAATCCAAAAGGTAAGACCAAGTGTCATCTTCATATCAATAATTTGATCCTTCTATGTATGACCCCGCCCTTACTTGAGTTGTAAAATGATGTTCTCATGCAACCCCTAGTGTGTGTGTGTGTGTGTGTGTGTGAGAGAGAGATACTGGGGGGCGGGGGGGATTCGCTCCTGGAATGTTTCAGGCTGTCATTTCTGTAGCCCAGATGGCCGATATGCCTGGCATAGCTTATGCGAGGTGTGTGTGTATGTGTGTGTGTGTGTTTTACCCTACAGTGATGCTGAAACAGACACTGCACTGTGTTTAACATAGCCCTCCATATAAATTATTCATCAGCTGTGGAGCAAGCGACTGCTCCTGAGTCTAGGCCAAGTCTGCATCTTCCCCGGAAGGCCCTAGAAGGCAGGGTTCTCCGCAGCCAGAAAGTCAACACCGCCCCCGCACCCGCACCCTCAGCCTGCTCAAGCCAAGCCAAATCAAATCCATCCCATCATCCGAAAACTACCGAAACACGCATCAAGCAAAGCCGCAAGATGCTGCACCCATCACTGGCCATCATCAAGTCATCACAAACACTTTGTTGCTCTTTCCTCTGCTCTTAAGCTACCGCATAATGAGGTAAGCTGTATTATAACTCCACAGATGCACAGCAAATGGTCAAGCTGTCTGAAATCATCTGGCACACTTCCTACAGAAGCATTAGGGTGACTGGGGACTGCTCAACTCTACTGTCATCAAGATACAGCTCAACTCTACTGACAACTTTACTGTCATCTATGTAAAATCCAAAAAGCATGTGAGGTAGAACCAGTACTACTGCACACACAAACACACATGCACTCAAGCACACACACACACACACACACACACATACTTCCTGGTCTGGTCTTCTGGACCACCTGGACCAAAATCTGCTTGTCATTACAGAGCTGTGGTCACAAACCTCCTGAACAGCCAACACACACACACAAACACCTCCTGGACTGCCAGTTCCTCCCCACAAAAACACACACACACACTTCCTGGACAGCCAACACACACACACACAACCACAATAACACACGCGCACACAAACACAAACACACACTTTCTGAACTGGTCCCTCCGGTTAAGAAGCTCTAGGCTAGCTGTCATTACTGAGAACTGCATCCCATCTGGCCTACTTTACACTTTTCAGGTTTCTGCATCCATCCCAGTGCTAGGCCCATCTGACTGGAGAGATCTTCACTCCAGACATTGACATTGTTTGAAACAAAGGTAAAAGCAAGCGGAATGGAATTGAAAAGAGGCTTTTTTACTTTTTCTCTGCTGAAAATGAATCGGCTCAGTTGTGGATGTTCAGCTCTGGTAAATATGTGTTAAAATGAAGCATACTTCTGCCTCCCCCACAGTCGTCAGAGATCAGAGATCTGTTTCTGACCATTTTGTGTGTGTGTGTGTCTCTCTTACCGTCCTGTGGTTTGTGTGAAAATGTCTCTGTGTGGGAGAAGAGAGAGAGAATGTATGTCTTTGACCATCCTGTTTGTGTGTCTGTAAGTGTATCTTTACCAATAAGAACATAGATCGATAGATAGACAGATGTTAGTTAGTATGGCCTTTGTATTCCTTTCGGAACATAGGCCATTGATGAATTGTTTCCACCCTCGTCTGTCCTGAGCCATCCTCTCCAGCTTTTTCCACGTCAGCACCTTCTTCTTGAATTCCTGCTCCTCATCTCACTTGGTATGACTGACATAGCCTATTTCCTGCTGTGTACATCCTGATGTTCCAGGTAGCAATGTTAGTAGGTTGCCTCAGAGATAGAAGATTCTGACGCACCCTCTCCGTATGTTTTTCGAAATGCGTCTTAATTTCCTCTTCAGCCTCTATGGTTGGAGAGTCTTCATATCCCAGGTTGCGGGGTTTCTTTTTCTTCAACAATGTTTCTGTAATCATTTTTATCCACTTCACCGGTGATTGGCCTATGAGCTTCACCAGTGCCCTATTGGTCAGCATTACCTGTTTCCACCTCTCACGACAAGGACATTAGGGTTGGACTGTGAGAGGCAAGACAGATGGATAATTTATTAATCCTGAGGGAAATGTTAGGACATCTAGTAGCTTATACAATTTCCACAACTCACAGATACACTTACACAACATGTCCTTCTGAAGGACTTCTGAAGTCAAAATAGGAGTAAATTACCAACTTCACTTCCCCTACTGTGTAAATTAGCAGCACTGGGGTAATACACAAGGTGAAACATCAGAGCAATCTTCATATATGTTCAAAATGACTTTTTTCACAGTCATTGGATGTATCCATGCAGGGCACATTTGCCGGAGCATACACTGAAAGAACATGCATCACACTATGTTGAAACTTGGACATTACTTGGAGCAAAGACTAAATGACACATTATGTTTAAAATGTATTATGGGATATACAGTTTATTTTAATGATGAAAAAAAAAGTTATCCTTGTGTCTAACGGCACTGTTTTAATCAGCCAGGTTTGTGTTATATATATATATATATATATATATATATATATATATATATATATATATATATACTGTATGTGTGTGTGTGTGTGTGTGTGTGTATGTGTGTGACTGTATATATACAGTACATATATATATGTGTGTGTGTGTGTGTGTGTGTGTGTGTGTGTGTGTGTGTGCTCATGTCTGCCTTTATCATCACCTACTATCAGTGCTTGCCTGAATGAGCTCACAGCTCAAGACAATCAACACAAACACAGTGAACGATGAGTCAATAAGGTTCCATAAACTCCACCACTCTCGTCTGCACCCTTACAGGAGAAAGATAACTGATGTAGTGTTAAAGTAATGAATTGCCAGGCACTCATTCCTCAATAAGTCAAAATGACGTTCTCACCCCCACTGACTTGGTCTGACACCACTGCCCTCATTCGATGTCCCCCTAGGGGCAAACATAGACAGTTGTAATTGCCTTCTCCTCAGGCCAGGATGGAGATAGGAGTTAACCTTGAAGAATGTAGTGGAATGTGGTAAAATGTAGTGCTGTCAAACGATTAAAATATTTAATCGCGATTCATCGCATTTTTGTCATAGTTAACTCAAAATGAATCGCGATTAATCGCAAATGTATTAATCGCAAATTTGTATCTATTGTAAATGTCCCTTCAATCATTTTTTTTTAATGCTCTTATCAACATCGAAAAGTGGATTGGCTTGCTTTATGCAATGTTTTATTTTATTGAAAAACAACATTGCCAAACAGGGCAGTACAAAAAAAAATTACAAAATGCACATTTCAGATAAACAAGGACTCAGCCTATAGTGCAGTTAAACCATGGCTTAATATTTTCTTTTTTTCTAGTTTGCTGTGAACATAGAAGTCAGGCCTCTTATTTCAAAAACAATGAACCGTAACAGTTAGGTTACCAATAAAAGGTCAGCCTACTTCTTCTGTGCTTTAAGCCAGCTGCCTGTTGACATTTTCAGACAACAGTGAAGCCGCTTTTTTTGCACAACACAACTTTTAAAGGTAAACTTTCTATTCAGAAGCTTTTTATCATCCATTTCGCCGTATCGTGCTCACCATTCACTGAAACGTAACGTTAGCCTACTACACAGTTTTGGAGAGCAAAAAGATTTTTTTTTTTTTTTACAACGCGTTAATCGTGCGATGAAAAAATGTACGGCGTTAAAATGGGCTTGCGTTAACGCCGTTAATAACGCGTAAAACTGTCATCACTAGTAAAATTGTTAATAAACATATTAGACCTTGTTTTAATTCAAGGTAATGTGATTGCACAGTGGTTGCAACAGTGTTTGTAATAGCCAATTCGGTATTTGGAACTCAAGACAGTACAGCTGTACCGTTTCAGCGGGTGATTGGATAAGTGACCTGGTGTTCCTGGTACTCTAAAGGGTGACCCTGGCTGCCGTCCTTGACATTAACTCTAAAACAGACAGAGTCTAAGACTTATTTTCTGTTAACACCACAGAATCCTGAGAAAATAACAAAGCCACCAGGGGCAAACTCTCCCGTGGGTATCCAGATTCTGCCCTTCAAAAATACAGTTCATTCAAACAGGACAAATGAATACAAAAGCCAATATCTTTTTCCATGTGGAAGATATCTTTATTCAGTTGGTGTGCAGGTACACAAAACTCTATTAAGGTATGAATGAGTGAGTGAGTGAGTGAGTGAGTGTTTGAATCAGTAAGTGATTGAGTGAGGGAATCATTGAGTGAATACGAGACTGACAAAATGACTGACTCTTCAAGAATGGGTAGCAACATGTCTATGTGGAGAATGAGGTTTTGCATATGTTAGTCTGCAGTCTTCACTAATTTATCTTCTATGTCAGTCCTGGGGCCCTTTTTGGATTGCGAAAGCGGCCTATTCTGCCTGGACAGATTGGTGGAAATCTGGCGATAAATGAAACTTTCCGCCGAGGCATGGATTTTGGATAGGGGTGTGAAGACATATTCTTCTCTAACAAGGAACATTTGCGTGCGCCAATCACAAAACATCACTGGCCAAGTCTGATTAATCTATCTAGCAAAAAATATCATGTTCCATTGCTTTCCATTAAGCTTCCGGCTTAAACTTGGTGATGCCAGTCTTGCTTTAGTTTTCACAAGGCAGTCTGGGAGGAAATGCTACGAACACACTTATGTTTATGTGTTTATCTGCATCAGTAAATAAAATGTAATCATACTAACATTTTTACATGTATAATTGTATTGATCAGACTCAATGTAACTCCTACATCCTCATCCTAGCTAGGACAACTGATGTGATGTGTTCCCTAGGTTAGCTTAGAAGCTAACAAACAAGGTCACTCAGAATATTCTTATACTAGTGAATTTGTGGTGGTAGATTTTAATAACATACTACTAATTTTGGACTAGACTGTATATTTCAACAACCTGGCTCTCTGCCTTGATCTATCTACTACAACTTGCTTGCAGTAGCCTGGCTAGCTGCTAGCGATACAAGCTAGTTATGGAGACGGCTCAGCATCACAGCAGCAGACATAAAACTTACCTTAAAATTACGACCAGGATCCCTTCTGATGTTTATTATCCATTATCGACATAGTCCCTGATCGTTGGGGAAACGGTGAAACGTTTGTCTTCGGTTTGATTTTTCCCTGTGTATAGGCTACCCCTCAGGCTCGGTGGAACGTTCGAGGTGAATAAGGCGAATTGCAGTAAAAGCTTAAGATCATTCTTTTGCATCACCACACCATACAAAGGCTAGGCTATTGGGGAAATGAGTGCAAGTAGAATACTAGGAAAACCCGGGTTTACATCCAAAATAGCGCTGACCTCTTCTGCTCCCACAAGTCACACCACAGAGTGCTAGATAGTCTGCTGAAACATTTAACATTTCATCAAAGATGGAAGCAATACATTTTTTTTCAGTTCAGAACCAGTCGAGAATGTGTTACATTAGACAGTCATTCAAGTGAATATGTATTACATGTTAAGTATGATTGGACATTTTACATTTTAGGTCTAACTAAATAGTCCAGAATGGACGTGAGAGGCTATACTGATCTTGACAAAAATAACATTAGCTTGTCATGGAATCTAAGTGAGCAAAACACTTTTATAGGTTCAAAATCACATATCCTGATTAACAATATAACAGTCAGTTTGAAGGTATGTGGTTAGGGCATTTTAAAACAGGCCTTACTGTCTCAACAAATGTAAGCACAGAAGAAGCACTACAGTTTGTTCCTTGTAAAGGCGCTCCTGGCTCCTGTCCTGAATCCGCGACAATATTACCATCTTCTCACATTGTAATCTCGTCTGACACATTCAGTTTAAAGGGATTGCTTTAACCAAATCTTTGACTAATTAACTCCGGCTTAGCTCTGCCCCTTTAATTTACTTTTTTACTGCTCCCTCTCACGCTGCCATTTCCGCCCGCTGTTTCCGCTGCCAAGATAGGGCCCCCTATGCTTCCACAGGTCTAGAGCCATGTGCCACTTGCATCGGCGCTGTCCAGTGCTTGTTGTGGTCTGTCCCATGTGTTAAACGGACACACAACATTGAGTCATGACAGTTTGACCTTTCAGTCCTCTCCAATTCGTCTCTGTGTGTTTGGCCCTGCGGCCACTGCCACCCTCATGGCACCGATATACTGATGATGTCCATGCGTGCCTCCACATCAAAGGCCTACAGAATGCCAGCTGACAGGACCACAGTGCCAACCCCTTAGGGCCACAGCGACCCTCACGCAGTAGTCAGAGCCAGTTTGGTAAACAAGACAGACACATAAATATGAACATGACCAAAAAGGCAGGTTGAGGAGTTAGGAAGTGACCATTAAAGGCAGGTTGAGGAGTAAAGCTACATTTATGCTACTCCGAGCTCTCGTACGGGAAGTTAGAAAAATTAGTAGGTGCTCGGAGAGGGCTTGAAGGGAGCGGAGAGGCGTTCCCTGAGTCCGACTCCCGTGAAATCGGAGTAACATAAATTTCGCTTAAGGAAGCCACCATTTAAGGAGGTTAAGGAGTTAGGAAGTGACCATTAAAGGTATGTGGAGAAGTTAGACTGTTATGGAGCTAAAACAGAGACATTAAGTTTGGCAGTGAAAAAAACTAAATTGCCATTCATTTTTTTTTTATAAACTGAAAAAGAACATTGAAACACAATAGAAACAGTTGTAGATCCTTTGGGCAATGCCTCTCTGAACAAGGGATGGGACAAGACATACAGGGATTGTATTGTACACTAGTGTGTGTGCTAAAAAAAATCAGTCCTTGCCCTCTAAATGGGGAAAAAACTTAGTGACTCAGACCCCAACCATTAGCCCTTCTTTCCTTGTGTATATATATATTTATGATTGTATGTATATTTATATGTAATGTGTTGATTTTATGTATTGTACATCTTCCATGTGGGCCTTGAGCCTGTAATAAAGTTTATTATTATTAAGGACTGTAAGCAGACGAATAAAGACAGTTAAAACCTTACTGCTCATAAAACTGTGAGCAGTAAAGCCAATTTGAGATGTAAGACTTTGAGTATTAAGGCCAATTTGAGACATAAGACTGTGAGCCTTAAAGACAGTTTGAGACATAAGAATGTAAGCTTTAAAGCTAAGTTGAGAGGCACGATTGTGAGCATTAAAGCCAATTTTAGACGAAAGACTTTGAGCATTAAAGCCAGTTTGAGACATAGAAGCTTGAGCCTTAAAGACGGGTTGGGAGGTAAACATGTAATCATTAAAGCCAGGTTGAGAAAACAACTCTGTGAGCATCACTGCCAATTTGAGAAGTTAGGGTGTTGACATTGAAGTCAGTTTGAGAAGTAAGCATTGTGTGAGCATTGAAGCTCATTTTTGGAGACGTTGGCCTTGCCCAACACACTGATACAGATGCAGGCCATAAAACAAGACATGTGCGGGACAGAGAAAGAACTCTGAGCTCATTCAGGAAATGGAAAATCCCCCCCACAGTCCCTAAGGGCTCATCTATCTTCTGCCCCGTCTCCAGTCACTGACCTGGACAGGCTGCATTGTCCTCTGGCCTCTCACTGGGGCCTGTGGATTGGATGGGTACAGAGCGCTGTGGGTTAGGTGGGTTTTAATCTTGCGGGCTCTGGGCGCAGGCAGGGAAAATGAACCGCTGATCTGCTGTGCGGCGCTGATAACAAAGACAAATAGTGAAGTGTGAGGCCAGAGCTCGGCCTGTTCCGCTGGCAGGGCCCCGGCTCATGAGTTAGGTGCCCTCAGGAGAGCCCGACCAAAATCACCTCAATCACCTGTGCAATCGAGTGATAGCGATTGAATCGCTTCCACTGGGGGGATGTTGGCATCACCTGAGCTGCTCATCTCTCTTTCGCACTGGCAGGTGTATGTGTGTGTGAGTATTTATCTGAGTGTGTGAGCGTGTGTCTGTACATGCGTATACTGTATGTATGTGTGCGCAAGTATGTGTGTCTGTGCGTTCATGTGTCTGTGCCCATGCATGCTTGTGTGTGTGTGTGCTTCTGCATGTTTGCATGTGTGGTTGTGCATGTATATCTGTGTTATATGTGTAGACATAGCTGTTTGTGTCTCTGTGAGTGAAACTGATGCACCTGGGCTGTGGTCGAAACATCCCAAGGTCAAGGAAAGACGTTAAGCAGAATTATTAAGGAAGAGGAAAAGACAACCATGGTGCTGAGAGAATGTAAGACTGCACATACAACCAATAGAGCTTACACTAGGCTACGTCATTGTGCAAGAGCAGTTGGGTTTCAATCTAATTTTTTAATGCGCATTTTGACCATTCAAATAAGACCTTACTTAAAATGCATAAAATCTCTAATGTAAATATACATTTGAGAAATTCACTAGAGGGGGTTGGATTAGCTCGCTCTTTGCATAAGGTACAATATATTGCAACTTGCAATTTAATCTCCATTGTCTCCTGTTATGTACAGTGTTCTGTATGTCTATATATACATGTTATAGGCCTACATGTATTGTGTTCTGTTTTGTGGGGTAGGTAGGTAGATAGGTAAGATACTCCAGGGTTTACATATTTCATACACGTAGGTTTACTTGCTGTTAATACCCTAGGTTAGAGTGAGCACCACCCATTGTACTTTTGGGTGCAAAGCACCTGTCAAAGGGGGGGTGGGTTTTGTTATGTTCTTTTCTTTGGTGCCACTGACAGTCCTTGTTGATCCCTGTGTTGCCTTTTTGTAAAAAAAAAAATACTTTCTATTGAATTCATATTGTGTCTTGGATTTTGTGTGACTGCACCCTCACTTACCCAAACCTGTTGCCCTTATGTTGCGTCCTACTCCGAGCCTCCAGGGGTCGTAACATAAATTGGGGGCTCGTCTGGGATCAAACATCCATGAGGTAGATTTGTAAGGTTTTGTGTGTAGCTAATGGCCTTTGTGTTGAGTAGTGGTCATCTTTTTGTTAGATCATCTGTTGTATGTTTAGTGCTTGTGACTGGTAGTTGCCTGAGTGGCCTGTAGGGTTTTGGGGAGCATCCTAATTAGATAGCCGTCGGGCAAGACAATAGAGTCTTGCCACTTTGTTGTTTTGCCTTTTTTATTTTTGGTGGTATACCTGGACGTGGGTACGTTTTCTGAGTGTGGCAGTAGGCTTGGTTGGGTCTGCTGCCTGCTTACAGAGCTCAACGTTTAAAGGAGCCTCCCGGGGTGCCACTGAAGACTAGCTAGGAACATTAGCCGTCTTTGTAGACAGGTTGGGGTGTTTTCTCTGTAGGAATTCCAGTCATTTGCACTTTTCACAGCAACGGGTCTTATCTTTGTGTTGTTTTCTATTTGTTATATGGTAATTTTGTCTTGCGTGGCTGTAAATTTGAAATTGTATGGGGAGTAAAGACTTGTGGTGCGTGACCTTTGAGAGGTGGATACGGCACTCCATACTGGTTGGGTCACTGTTTCGGTATCAGCTTAGGTGAAAACTGGCAACATTTTGTGTGTAGTTATGACTACTGTTTCGGTTGCAGCTTAGGTGTAGGCTAGCAACATTTTGTGTGTTGTGAGTATTACTGTTTCGGTTGCAGCTTAGGTGTAAGCTGGCAACATTTTGTGTGTAGTGAGTATTACTGTTTCGGTTGCAGCTTAGGTGTAAGCTGGCGACATTTTGTGGGTAGTGATGACTACTGTGTGACCCATTTGTGAGTTGTGGTTGTTGTAGTCCACGTTTGGTTGGGCCACTTGTGTGTTGATTCTCTTACATGTTTGAATTACAGCTAATCAGTGTGTTGTGGCCTTTTTGTTTGTGGGAGGTGACCGCTCCAGAGATCAGTGGAGCTTGGCTTGGAAGGCCACACCCACTACATAAGGTCACTTTGTGTGTTGCTGGTTTCTTGCATCCATCACAGTTACTTGTGTATGTAGTTGAAGACCACGTGGTGTCCATTTTGTGTAGTGGTGGTTGCAGTTCACTTCACTTGGGTCACCGTTTGGTTGCAGCTTAGGTGTAAGCTGGCAACATTTTGGTTTGTAGTGATGACTACTGTGTGACCCTTGTGGGTTTGTGGCTGTTGCACTCCACTTTGTGTTGGTCACCTGTGGTGCTGTGTGGTTGTGGGAAGATGCAGTAACTTTGTTTGGATTTTGTTTGTTCACCTCATGGTGGTAGCCATTTTGTGTCTTGTGGGAGTGGGACCCACTTTGTATGGCTAAGAAGCAGTCCTTATTTTTTTTGTTTTAGAGTACAATGATTAAACATAAGTCACAATGAACTTGTATGTGACTCACGCCCGACTCACATTGTTGCGTTGGAAGGCGTTGATGCGTCAGGGTTAACGCATCTCCATTCACTTTGCATGGGGTGACGCCATCCTTTGCCGAACTGAATTGTGGCTCCGTTTGGTTCGCGTGCGTTGCGTTTCATGCTTTGCTCGCGACAAGAGTTGAAGAAGGTTCAACTTTTCGACAGGCAATGCATGCGTCATCCAATCATATTGCCTTTCATGCATAACTGACAGCACAGGCACTAGCCAATCATATCCCGTATATGCTCACGTCTACAGAGCGGCAAACTCAAAAAAAAAAAAAAAGATGGCTGCCAAGCTACGTAGATGGTCGTATTTCTACCTACAAGTTGGTTGTTTGACTTTTTATTTATACTTCGGTAGACGACACTTTTGAAAAGGTCTTCCAGGCCAGGTGCGTTTATAAACTCCTCAAAAAAAGTTCGGAAACCTTTCTTCAGTCGATTATCCCTCCCCTTTAATAATACCAATTGGTATTGTATTGTATATCGTTGGAAAGCCTGATTAGTCACCTTTACAACGAGGTACAACTTGTAAGGATCGTGATTTCGTGGAATGAGCAACACAGCTAACCGTGTGGGTAGCGGCCCACATTTTTTGGTGGATTGGATGATTCTCCCACAGTATTGAGGAAAAAACTAAACATATTGACCATTTTTACACTTTATTATATATATCGACTGAAGAAATGTTTCCGAACTTTTTTTGAGGAGTTTACTTCAGGCGAACCGTCGCCGAGTTCGTCATAATGGGAGAGGCGCTGGCGACGTCAACTGAATTATTTTACCGTTACATTGTTTACGCTTTGTAGGTGACTGATCGGAGAAAATGGCTGTAGCGAATTTTGAGATGGAGATAGTTAGCATGGTAGAGGAGGATAGTTTGAGCGAGAGAGAGAGAGAGAGAGAGAGAGAGAGAGAGAGAGAGAGAGAGGAACGGGGAGAGAGAGAGAGTCGGGGAGAGGGAGAGAGTCGGGGAGAGGGAGAGAGAAGTTTTGGGAGAGAGAGCTGTAGGATTTATTGACAGCTTGTCAGAGGAGGAGGATTTAGAGGAGGAAGAGCTTTTGGCAGCCTTGCTCGTAGCGAGAGGACAGGGGGACAGAAAGGAGAGGCGATGGTGTGTTCGTCCTCTTAACAGGACCCGCTTGAGCCAGGGAGAGTTCCTTCTGGTCAAACAGATGAGGGAACTCGACACAGAGATGCACTTTAAATACCTCAGGATGTCAGCAAGTCGGTTCGATGATCTGGTACACCGCATCAGTCCTCACATCCAGCGTGCCTCCACCCACACATCACCTGTCGGGGTAGCGGAGAGGTTGGCCATCACCCTCAAGTTCCTGGCTAGTGGGGGCACACAGCAGAGTGTAGCTGCTAGCTACCGACTTGGGTCAGCTACGGTCTCAAAAATCGTGACCCAAGTGTGCCGGGCAATTCATGCGGCTCTTAAAGAGGAGTTCATCCCCTACCCATCAAGAGCTGGTTTTGAGGAGATTTCAAAGCATTTCTGGAGGATGTGGAACTTCCCCAACTGCCTGTGTTGCATCGACGGGAAACACATTCAGATCAAAGCCCCTCCGTCCGCCGGCAGTGAATATTTTAATTACAAAGGAACTCACTCCGTGGTGCTGATGGCAGTTTGTGATGCCCAGTACTGGTTCACGATGGTGGACGTTGGCGCCTGAGCACACGAAAGTGCCCTTGCTTAAGTGTGCAAGTTGGGACTGACCATAAACTTCCGGTTCTGTGTTCATGCATGACTGACTGCTAAGTGAATTGCATGACGTCATTTGTGTCGGCGACCTTTTCAAAAGTGTCGTCTACCGAAGTATAAATTGGGCTTTGCATGGGGTGACGTCATCCTTTGCCGAACTGAATTGTGGCTCCGTTTGGTTCGTGTGCGTTGCGTTTCATGCTTTGCTTGCGGCAAGAGTTGAAGAAGGTTGAACTTTTCGAGAGGCAATGCATGCGTCAGCCAATCATATTGCCTTTCATGCATAACTGACAGCACAGGCGCTAGCCAATCATGTCCCGTATATGCTCACGTCTACAGAGCGGCAAACTTAAAAAAAAAAAGATGGCTGTCAAACTCCGTAGATAGTCGTATTTGTACCAACAAGTTGGTTGTTTGACTTTTTTTTGGTTAGATTTTTTAAAAGTTACCGAGAAATAGACACTGTACAATGTAAAAACCCCTTTATTGTAACTGAAAAATACGTATCATAGGATTTGCGAGGTCTCTGAGCACCCTGTCTAATAATAGCATGCTACTACTGAAAGGGGAAAAGCTTGCTAGTGACTTGATTGGTTTGATGACCTGTCAATCTCACTTTAACGTCTCCGGTATCAACAGAAACCCATGCGCCAGACTCCTCCTCTGCCTTCCGTTGGATCAACGCATTCCAACGCATCAATGTGAGTCGGGCGTCACTATTTATTCATTGTTTTAAGGGTGGGGGTGTTACGACCATGTGTTGTGTTCTTTGTTTGTCACTTTCCCTCCCTTTTCTGTAGCTCCACCCATGTTGTGTTCCCCCTGATGGCCAGATGAGATGCACCTGGCCAGGTGATCAAGCAGCACTTAAAGACTTCAGTTTGCTGCTGCAGAGGAGAGGCTTTTTGTGTGGGGACTGCTGGTCTTGCTGCCTCTCAACCTGGGATTTTGTCATGTAGTGTTGTGTACTTGTTGGTAATAAATCCCATGGATTTGGTACTTTTAAAAGGTGTTTTAGTATTTAATTTGGTCAGTGGTGGATTGTTTGTTCGCCCCATAGGGCCACTAAAGTTGGGGCGTAACATCTCCTAACAACCTTACATTTTTATGCCATAGCTGTTCATAATTCCTCCTGTGATTTTTTTTATTTGCTTAACACAGCTGACGGAAACTGTTGAGCTGAATTTTCATGAATGTGCATAACAGATTTGAATGAGTTGGATAGAAACCAACCTATTGCAAGGGTCATGTTGATCATTTGTTGGATCCTTTTGTAAAAGGATTGTCCAGTGCACCCTAATGATGATAAGAAAGGGTGCATTGAAGCACCTTCCCTTTAGCATTTCAAGAGAATTCAACCAGCTCTTATCATGATTTTCACTTAATTCCTACCAGGTCATTTCACTCAGGTAGGAACCTTCCTCGCAAAACAGACTATTGGACTGCAGCCCAGAGCTGTGCTGGCATGTTCAAAGCAGCTCTGTCTGCTCCTCCTCCTCCTCAAGACAAACAGGAAGCTGCTCTGCAATAAATTAGCAGTTTCCTGACTGGAGTATCTATCAACTCCCACCTCCAACGACTTCAGCTCAGCCATTTTAGGAGTGTGTGATGGCCTCATGGTTACCACAGCAACAATACAGTTTAGTTCATCTGAAGAAACACTGTTCAGGAATTCAACTTTAATAGCATAAGATACAGATACATAGGTATGTATGGACGGTTAATTCCTCAAGTAATACATTGTGTTTCTCTACATCTCTCTAGGGAACAACTCTCTTAGTCACTCTAGTAGGGAGCCATGCAATCACCTGTCCAATCACATCCCTATTGATTTGGGGCTTGACCAATAGCAGGGTGGCACATAGTGTAATGGCAGTTAGGGTGAGGGCAACAGGGAGAGGAGAGTAGCCAGTCACGTGGCTCCAGCGGTCACTCTGAGCCTTTGGCTGGGAAGGGCCCTGTGCTGCCTTCCTCTCCTCCTGGCTCAGGGTGTGTGGACTGAGACGGTCCAGGACCTCCAGCGCCACCCGGTGGCCACTCTGGATGGCGCCGCTCATGTACCCACACCACTCGGTGGCAGTCTCTGTGCCCGCCCAGTGGATCCTACAGCAAGCAGTTAACACACATACACAATTTACACAGGCATCCAGGAAACAGCCTGTCACATACATCTATTTATACTCAGGTATAGGTGCAGTCTAGGTGCAGTCTTTGAATTAGTAATCAGTTAATTAACTATTCATTTGTTACTAATTACTTTACTGATTCATCAATTACTAACTTATTACTAATTAGTGAGTTCAGGGCAAGTTGTCATAGTGACCAGGGGGTACGTGTGTTGTGTTGACTATTCTCCCCTGAAGTGGAGAGGCACCTGGTAGGGTACATGACTAGGTCAATGAGAATATTACTAGTTTATTGCAACGTGGTGCAGTATTTGAAAATCCCTTTAATGTGGGCAGAAAAAGAAAATATCAAAGTGTACAAATCAAGTTTGGGAAAGAAAAAGAGGGCAACAAAGCATTATGCTGTTAAACATTATGTTAAACATTTCATTAATTACATTAAACATACAATCAGATGAGAGCAAGTGCCTCTGCCTTGCCTGTGTGAACTATTTTCAAACCGCCAGCCAAGGAAGACTTGGATTCAATGTGTGTGTTGCAGAAAACTGCCCATGCTGCAAGTAGACTACCTCAGGGGAGGCCATTTATGTTTTGCCAGAATTATGACTTTGAATAACGCTGGCAGACCACACTTACTCTGTAATCATTATTTTTGACATTTTTTAGAAATGATTGCTTATTTTTATGTTCATTTAAGGTGTCGAGTTCAGTTTCAGATATAAAATTAAAATAAATCTACGTTCACAATTAATAATGTTTTGCTTTTTTGCTTAAAGTGTAAATTCCTTCCCAGCTCTGAGCCTAACTCTACCTATTGCATCTTTTTGAAAAGGTTTGAAAGGACTGAGGCCAGGGTGGGGAGGGGAGGGGGTGAATGATGAGTCTCGATCAGCCAGTGAAAATTAAATTCAAACTCTCGGGCTGGGGGTGGTGGTTTGCCCATTTTATGACGTAGATAACAGCAGCTTGAGAATTGAGCCTTTTCCAACCCGTTGGAAACCTTTTTTTTTTGTACCAGCATTGATATAACATCACAGCCGGAGATGGGCAGTATTTCAATTACTTGTATTTGAAATACCAGTTAATTTGCTTTTAAGTATTTTGTCATTTGTATTTGATAGGGCCGATAAAAAATTGAATGTAATTTGTAACAAAATACTTTAGAATGGAGTAATTTTGTATTTAAAATACTCAAATTACTTTCTCCAGTGTTTAGGTAGAAGGAGATTTTTTTTCTGTCGGATTCTACCACGAGACCATCTGATCTGCCTCTGAATGTCAATGTCGAATCAGTCAATTTGCCAAAGTGTTGCTTCTTATGGCCTGCCCCTTTTTGGGGCGAAAAGGAAATCACCCCAGATCTCTCTCATTGACTCTCATGTTAAATCAATTTTTTTCACAACACAGGGTTGTGGTCGAAAACTTAGAAAGCTGTCTTGATCCTTGTCAATTTATCTTCAGTACACCGACTTAAAGGAGGTTCTTTCAAAGAGCGAATCGAGTTGATGCACTGAACGTTAGCCATCTTGACACAATGTGACTTGATGAAAGCCGTGTGATGTCCTTATACGCAATTAGAGCTAAGGTCCGGGACGCGATCTGGCACTCCGCGCCTGGGCGAGACTCTCCACTTTGTGAATGAGGCGCACCTCACCTAGGACGCGATCTGGCACTCCGCGCCTGGGCGAGATGCTCCACTTTGTGAATGAAGCGCGCCTCACCTAGGATGCGATCTGGCACTCTGCGCCGCATTGCATAGAGGCAGGGGCCCGGGTGCACATGAGACTCTTATTAAAGATCTTAGCCTACTATAAACGTTGTTGAGACTCGCACTAAAGATCTAACTCATTCTCACAGAAACAAAACAAATAGTCATTTATCTGTGTGATGTCACATGTGTGCGCCAGTGTTGTCAATCACATGTGGGCGCCAATGTTGTCAAAGATAATCTGTAACTTGTGGAAGTTGTATTGTTAAACGGTGAGTACTTTGGTAGATTAAAGTATAAACTTTGAATACAAATGCTAGTACAACTTCTATACGTTATCTGTAAGGTTGTGAGTAGGGGTGCAACGGATCAAAAAACTCACGGTTCGGATCGTTCCTCGGATCAGAGTCACGGATTAGCAAAAAAAAAAGACAAATAAACATGTGGAGGAAGGGGCTGCTTAAATGCCACGGTGATGAGCGGTTGTTGAGCCGCTTTTGGTTTCACTCCTGTCAGTGAAACACCGGGGTGATGTCGCTGTAAATGCGTGGCCATGCCGATGTGTTTCCACTGTTGTATGGCTTTCTTTTTAAAGATAATAAACTTATATTACTTTAAAAACATATAAACATGTATAACTTAACATTATAAGAATTAGTGCAAGAGAGGTAGGGCCATACAAAATGAACAACAAGTCTTTTACAGGGGTACGTACACCTTTGTATAGTCTGTTG
This sequence comes from Sprattus sprattus, assembly GCF_963457725.1. Classification (NCBI taxonomy): domain Eukaryota; kingdom Metazoa; phylum Chordata; class Actinopteri; order Clupeiformes; family Clupeidae; genus Sprattus; species Sprattus sprattus. The sequence continues at coordinate 10,958,665 of NC_137909.1, forward strand.
TAAAATGTCTTACATTTTCTTTTTGGGGGGCACTCTCCCTGTGCCCTGTTCCTAGATACACTGAACTGATTAATTTCATTATTGATTAATTCGGTCGGGAGAAGAGATAAAAGCCCGCCCACACTGAAAATGAATTTGTTGACTTACCGAAACAGGCCAATCAGGATGCTCCTGAGGCACACACGCACACTGCCTCACACACGCACAGTCTCTAGGTCCCTCTCCCTCTCTGTCGTGAGCGCGCTACACAGATGCTAACGCAGTTTGGATCACGTCTGTCTCGTGTGCGCGGTCTGGCTCGCTCGCTCTAGATTCCGGGAGATTTTAAGTAATTTGCAGGCATCAAGGAGTCGTTATCAATATGCGGGAGACTCCCGGAACTTCAGGGAGACTTGGGATGTCTGTGTATTCACATAACATCTGGGAAAGTCAACAGGCATAGGATATTTCCATCTTTTGGTTCTTGAAAAAAATCTTCTCTGCCTTCATGTGGCAGAAAAATCACCAGCTCAGCCGGTAGACAGTTGTATATCATCACTATGGTTACCACTACAGGCACAGGCAGACTACCAGCTTAAGTTTAAAACCCAGCGATCTATTAATGATAGGGAGCGAGCTAAACATTTAAATCGTAGCTCCTCTCTCCAACAAGCACCACACATGGCAAACTACAGTGCGCTGTTTTAATTTACCCGTGTGGAACGTTGCGTCGCATTAGTACCGCTTTAGGCGCTTGGTGTAAAATCATAATAAATTCATATTTTGTTTTATTTGGTCAGCATGGTCATTTATTTTTTTCATAAATCAATCCGCGGATCATGCGTGTGCCGAACCGAAATAGATGATCCGAACGGATCACGGATCAATGATGATCCGTTGCACCCCTAGTTGTGAGTGTGCAGTGGTAATGTAAGTTGGATTCGTAAAATGTTTTTTAGGAAATAAATGACATTGCTTGACGTGTAGCTATTTGTCTCTGTTTTGTTACCGACTTTCAACTTAATAAACAGCAACACACAACACTCAACAACGTTTATAGTAGGCTACGTGTATTGTTTTGTCTCTGTGAGAATGAGTAAGATCTTTAGTAAGAGTCTCAACAACGTTTATAGTAGGGTAAGATCTTTAAAAAGAGTCTCATCGGCGGGGAGTGCCAGATCGCGTCCTAGGTGAGGCGCGCCTCATTCACAAAGTGGAGCGTCTCGCCCAGGCGAGGAGTGCCAGATCGCGTCCTAGTCCTTACCTTGCAATTATGTATGACGAAAGCACGGTGGGGATAGCCCTCCCGGAAGCCAAAGAGATTGCAATGAGAGCCCTGTGGCGGCGGTTACAAACATGAAAAAAAGGATACGGAACCACTGACATGGGCCCGTCATAATAGCCTGCACCTGGCCCGTGGTTACTTCGTTACGCCACTGAATAGCCCAAACCTGAATGTTCTGCTATACCAAATTGTGAGAAAACTGAAAATTCAGAAAAAGTATTTCCTGTATTTTAAAAATACAAAATACATGTATTGTATTTTGTTACATTTTCTGGCAACAGTATTTTGTATTTTATTTTGATACATTTATTTGAGGGGTATTTTGTATTTTGTATCAAAATACATTTTGATGTATTTTTGCCCATCTCTGATCACAGCACAGTGACATCATTCAGTTTACAACTAAAAAAATAAACATTTAAGTGTAATTACACTTTATTAATACAACGTGACAACTTCTCCATTTATCGGGTAAGTTGTCACATGAGCACACTCTCAAGTTAATGCATAATAATTGTATCCTGAAATATTATGTCAAAACAATGAATACGAAATGTATGCCCAAGACTTTGGTCCTTCATTTGGTACGGAACATTTTCACTATTATGATGTACGTTTGGAGACAGGAGACAAAGGTGGGACAACATGTTCCTTTCTCCCCTGTTGACTGTAATCAAGGACTGCACTTTCAAAGGTTTGTAATAGTTGCTGTGAAAAAAATCGTTTTGACCTACAAAAATACTCCAAGCATAATTCAGTCCTGTTCAACCTGTGCATCTTGATTAAAATGTTCATGAGCCAAATAATACATAAATGCATAAATAATGTATCAAAATATTTGGAGAGTAACCTTTGCACTGTTGGCTCAGAACAAGAACAACAACAAAAACGGCATATTTCACCTTTAAAGTCATGCTGTAGTGGCCTGACAGCTAACAGCATAATATTTAGATAATGTACTGTAATGTTAATATAATGCAAGGAGATGTTAATAAAATGTAAGGTAATGTGAAGCGTAATATAATGTTTAAGTGCAGTGCCTGACCTCTCCCTGCTAGCTCCCTGACCTCTTCTCCGTTAGACTACTGTTCCTCTCCTTTAAGAGTGGTTTAGAGTTCTACTGTTCCTCTCCTTTAAGAGTGTGTTAAGAGTTTACTGTTCCTCACCTTAAGTGTGTGTAAGAGTTCTACAGTTCCTCTCCTTTAAGAGTATGTAAGAGTTATAATGTTCCTCTCCTTTAAGCGTGTGTGAGAGAATGTTTAATGTTTTGTTAGACCCCCATGCATTAGTTTGAGTGAGGCAGATTAGCTGTATCACAATGAAGCTCATCTGGCTAGGAAGCTGGACCCCCCCCAAACACACACACACACACACACACACACACACACACACACACACACACACACACACACACACACCGCCATCCACGCTGTTGTGAGGGACTTGTCAGGAAGCTTCAGTAAAGATGTGAGAGCTCTGCTTGTGATTCTGCTCTCGCAGAGCAAACCACACATCAACACAACACACAACAGCAATCAATAACTCCCCTCAGAGTCAAAGAGGCCTGTCAACATCAAACTCATAACATGCACCAGCTCACTCAACAAAGCTTACCATTAAAGCTGCAATACAGAGTTTGTGATGTGCCGACAAATTGCTTCTTGAGTACTGTTATTTTAAAGGCAAGATTCAAAACTAAGGTTTTCAAATGTGACAGAAACAGGAACCAAGCCTCAGAAGTATATTAGAAGGCAACATTATATTGAGAAACATCCTCTTCTCATCAGGCTTTTCATAATAATACATCATTCCTGTGGTTCTAAAATATCCTATAATTCTTATATTCTTGTAACTGATCTCACATTTAGGGGTTGTATTCATTGTGGTGTGTGTAATTTGTGTAATTGTGGTGTGCATTGCAATAGAGCTCTTTGAACAAGTACATTCGCTGAAAATGTGCACAAACTACCTGTTGCACCAGGCCAACCCAGACTGGTGGAGGACACACAGAGCCAGAGGTGTGCCTGTGCAAGCCTCGTGTGAGAACAGCTGTAGTGTGTGTGTGTGTGTGTGTGTGTGTGTGTGTGTGTGTATGTGTGTGTGTGTGTGTGTGTGTGTGTGTGTGTGTGTGTGTGTGTGTGTGTGTGTGTGTGTGTGTGTGTGTGTGTGTGTGTATGTGTGTGTGTGTGTGTGTGTCTGTGTGTGTGTGTGTGTGTGTGTTATCCCACTTTCTCCACTGTTGCAACCACGTCAAACATTCACTCGGACATGCTTGGACTGAACTGGAATATAAGCTTCTCGTTGTGTTTTCACACACTATTGCACACTCTTACATACTGAGCCCTGTATGGCATCCTAGCTTCTCTGCCTGGTGTGTGTGTGTATCTGACAGAATAGTGTTTTGTTTTAAAGTCTCTGCTGTTGGGTTCGATTCGGTTCTGTTCTCTTCCGATTAGCTTTTCTTTGCTCTGCCCTGCTTTGCTTTCTGGCCTCTAGTGTGCTGCGATTATCTCTCTCTCTCTCTCTCTCGTGCTCTGAGTCCTTGTGATTCCTCGTCTGTACCATCAGGTTGATCTGCGTACCTCGTGCTCTGTGGTGAATGCTAACAGCAGCAGAGAGAGGGAGAGAGAGAGACTTCAAGGACGAGCTGAACATGGTGCGGGCGGGGGTGCGGTGGGGGCTCAGAGCTAAATGTGCCGGTTGTGGGTGCAGGTTCCCAGCATTGCTGCACATCACATGCACAGCACACTCTCCAGCCAGGCTGAGCTCATCCTCTCGCCAGGGGACTTAATGCCATTATGGAAATCCACTGATGTTACGTGTACCCCTCTCTCACTCACTCACTCACTCACTCACTCACTCACTCACTCACTCACTCACTCACTCACTCACTCACTCTCTCTCTCTCTCTCTCTCTCCCTCTCTCTCTCTCTCACTCACTCACTCACTCACTCACTCACTCACTCACTCACTCACTCTCTCGTGCTCACTCACTCGCTCTCTCTCACTTACTAATTTTCTCATCTCCCCTCAGTCTCTGTCTTTCTGTCTCTTTCTTTATCTCTGTCCTTCCCCACCTCTCTTTCAGTCCCTCACGTTCTCTATCCCTCTCTCTATTCATCTGTACATCTCACTCTCTCATACTCCCTTTCCATTTCTCCCTCTGTATCTTCCTTTCCACTACCACCCTATTCCCCTCTCCTCGTCTCCGCTCGTACCCCTATCTGTAAATGGATTCAGAGCTGGTTTCCCTACAGAGTGGCCTCCCATTGACCCTCTGTCTATTCGCTGTGGCTAAAGTCAAACCGGCACTAAAGACAGACTCCCTCCCCCCCCCCCCCTCCTCTCCGTCCCTCCTGAGGCTACTCTGCCCGCACCTCAGACAACTGTGGACGAGGGCCGGAGCTGGACCGGAGTCGGGCGGAGTGGGGCCGGAGTCGGGCGGAGTGGGGCCGGAGTGGGGCCGGAACCGGACTGTTGGTTGACTTTGACTGTCTGATCCCCTCAGGCGGGGTGCTGAGGCGAGTTGTCTAAGGCATGCAGGACTGAGGGGGTGCTAAGCTGAGAGGGTGGGGGCAGGGTGGGGGTGAGCTCTCACCTGCCAAAGGGCCTGCGGAAGCTGGGGTGGAAGTAGGTTAGCATCCCTGGCATCATCACGTTCACTGGGCAGCCCCCGCCGTAAGGCTCCTGGGCCCAGTCCTGCAATTACACACAAACACACACACTTACGCTCAGACCCCAAGCTCAACTCACACCAACTTTTAGGAAAGAGTGTGTTAGAGACATAACCACAGGAAAACCTCACATAGTAAAACATTGAGATAAATAATTAGATATCCAAGATCAATGCCTACAACCTCACAAACGAACATCATCTTAGTTCACAGATGCTAAATTAAACCTCGGTTTGATGGTTCAGCTGTAGAAATCTGTAGTATTGTGAGATGAGATTTCTTGGGAGGACAGCGGGTTGCACGAGCAGACTTGGATCATGATTATAGTCACAGCAGGGGCGGAGTGGCCATCGGGAGCACCGGGATTTTTCCCGGTGGGCCTGTCGGCCAATTGATAGTTTTCAGTGACGTCACAACAATTGTTAGCTGACGGGCAAAAAGAACAGCGAAACAGCGAGAAACAGTGAAAAACGCCGATCAGTGCCTACTCAAATACGAATGCCATCAACCACAGACCATACCACAATAGCCAGACAGAAATATTCACAAGGGAAAACAAATTAGGAACTTGTGATACATTTATTGCAGGTGTCCTGACATTTTTATTTCGTTAACCTCCCCACAGTCCCTGTCTGAGCTCCAGTGTGGAGATATTTACATCTAGGCCTATCTAATAGAAAATCCGTCCCCATACACATCTCACAGAAAGAAACAGAAAGCCTACAGAAGCACAGATAGTTATTTAATTTTCAGAAGTGGTTGGGTTCACAACGATGTCGTCTGGAAGGTGAAAGCTAAAAACCATCTTCATAATAAGAGCAAAGATAAATGCCATTTATTAGCTAGGTACCAGCTAGCGAGGTACCTGCTGTAAGCTAGCAGCCGTTAGCCTACCCAACGATGTTCGTTATGTTTTGAAACAATTCCCTGGTTTAAACCAGTACGAAAACCTTGTCTGGCGAATGACAACTTAAATGATCTTCCCATATATTTTCTACTGACATTGTAGTATTACTAGTTGAATGGCAAAATACACTAGCCTAACCTACTTGCTTGCTTAGGTACTAAGGTAGATCAGCAGCTGGGTAATCCCATTTGAATAGTTTTGATGCTTTGTTTGTCTTTATTACTTGATTTGTTCCCATTTTAGGTAGTTATTCTGATAAATTAGGCGACCAGAACAGGGTGACTGCTTTTCTTTCCAGCTCCAAAAGTAAGTCTACAGTTTACTGTGTGTCCGAGAAAAGTTGAACCAGAAGGCGCATACAATCAGCTGGCAGCCACGGCGAAATAAACACTTCTTGTATCAGCTGGCAGGAGCGGTAGCGGGTTTTAAATGCGATTAAAAACTAAATCCGGGGTTGTCGACTCGCCGATTTAAACAGCCAACCGAACAACAGCTGTCTGGCATTTTACTAACTTATATTAAAAGAGCTTGAAAGGTGGGTGGTTCCTGTATTAACTCCTGTGTTAAATAGCTTTGGAACGTCTTTTTTGCCCTTCAGCTGGTCATTCTGACGTCAGCTGAAAACTATCAATTATCTCTCGAGAACCAGCCTGCAGGCCGGCCTTCGCAGCCGTTGAGTCAAAGCCATGAGCGGCCCATCGAATTTGCATGTACGTCAAATCATGGTCCCGTGAAAATCTCTAAATTCTCCAAAAGTTACAGGATTGGGCCGTCCAACCACTATTTATAGCACTATTTGTCTCTGTACATCACACCTATGGTGGTGTCTGTCAAACTCACTCCCATTAATCCAACTTTCTGATTTTTGTTTAGCCTCCTATATTGATGTAATTCTTTTTATTCAGACGCTCCATTACTTTCATGACCACAAATATAAATTGGCCAGCGATTTAATTCGTTTTTTTGTTGAATGTAGAATGGTCGAGCAAAGCATCATGGGAAATGTGTATCGTTCTGCCTTTATCAAGTGAACCTAGGGAGATAAATTAGCGGCTATCAGGGAGAGAGAGCAGGTGAAGCGTACCTGATGGAGGGACATAAGAGAAAGGAGAAAGGAGGGGGCAAAAAGGCCAGACTGAAAAAGAGGCGGATGCAGGAGGAAAGTGCATCAAAATGTACAAGAATTACGGATTTATTCAACCAGCCGTCAACTAGATGCAAGTGAGTTGACAGGACACATTGTTGCGAATTAGCATAACATTTGAGCCAATACGGGAGTCGATTTGTTCCGTATTTCCATAAATGTACATATACAAATACACTGTCACTGTCACTGTCATGTCTGTCACCCACACATCAACTCTAAATCTAACAATAATGATCAAAAGCCGCCCGTTTGTTTCTGTAGTTGATATATGGGAGGTGGAGGGGATGCGGGTTGGGCCAGTTGTGGGCACGTTGTGGGCACGTTGTGGGCCGGTGCAGTTAGAATTGTCCCGGTGGATTTTTGTGTCCCACTCCGCCCCTGAGTCACAGCATCACACAGATACCTGACTGTGACTAATGCAGCTTGCTGTGGCAGCCACGTGCTGCTCTATTCATGTAACCGAACTGTGTCAACTGTGGCTCCAGACACATTTCTGCAGTTTAGTAAGGGAGAAAACTGAGACTTTAACTCCTCTCAAAAATGTTTCATCTTACTGACAGCTCATTCATACAGCCAGCTAATGCTCCCCTAAAGGCAGACGTGTTTATATGTGTGTGTGTGTGTGTGTGTGTGTGTGTGTGTGTGTGTGTGTGTGTGTATGAGAGTGTGTGTGTGTGAGTGTGTGTGCGTGTGTGCATGCATGAAATGAGTGTCCCTCTTTGAGTGTATTTGTGTGCATATGTGAATGAGTGTATGTGCATGATGAGTGTGTGTGTGTGTGGGTGTGTGTGTGTGTGTGTGTGTGTGTGTGGTGAGTGTACGCCTTTGTGTGGGTGTGTGAGTGTCTGTAAAACTGTATGTGTGTGTGTGTTTGGGTTGCTAAAGTGCGTTGCCCTTTCTCTGCTGAGGGAGGGAAAATGCTAACATATTGCCTAAGCTGACGGCTGTCACCCTGCCGTGTTCATTTGTCAGTCTTGATTAGAGTCAGCGCTGGGGCTCCTCGGGGAGCAGTTCTCTTCTCCTCAGCAGCCTAACTGCCCCTTAAAGCTGGCCGACTGCCCTCAGCTCTGCTTGCTGCAGCCCTCAAGAGGGGTAGGACAGCACACGGGGTATCTCCAGGGGCTAACTCTGTCGAGGCTAACAGATGACTTTAACACCCGATAGTGCGCGTGTCACCACTGATGTCTGTGATGCGCCTTCACAGCGGTGGCTCACACACAGCGGTGGATCGTTCTGGAACATCTGCTTTTATTCTTTGCCTCTGGAGCCTAAGTCTAAAACACACAACAGTAGCCTCTAAGGCGAGGCCAAGGAAGCACGCTGAAAGACTCTGGACTTACTTTCTCCACGTAGTGGATGAAGTGCGAGGCCTCAGGGCCCAGGTATCTCACCAGGCTGGACACGACCGCATCTCTCCTCTCCTCCAACTGCAGAGAGAGAGAGAGAGAGAGGGAGAGAAGGGGCTGGTCGTTAGTTTTCAAATCACACTCTTACAACACACACGGTAAGAAAAAAAAAAGAGTTTGCCCGTTAAAAAATGAATGTGTGTATTGAGTGTGTGGGAGTGAAGAGCGATCGATGTGAATAACTCAAGTCTCTTCTGAAGCCCTTGGACATAAAGGTGCGGGTCACCGAAGCCCTGGTCACTGTAACACACGTCACACACGTCTGCATGTCCTGCACACAGCAGCATGTCCGAACCAATTACTCAGCCAAGGGGTTAACTGGCCCCTCTATTACAGCTTCAAAGAGAGGAAGAGTGTGTGATCATTAGAGGGAAAATGATGTGTGTGTGTGTGTGTGTGTGTGTGTGTGTATGAGTGATAGTTTGAAGAGGAGATCTGCGTGTGATGATTGGGGCGAGGGAGGATGATGAGTGTGTGATCGTTAGGGGGGAAGTAAATGTGTGTGTGTGTGTGTGTGTGTGTGTGTGTGTGTGTGTGTGTGTGTGTGTGTGTGTGTTCGTGTGTGTGTTCGTGTGTGTGTTTCTGAGAAAGGGAGAAAGATATAGCTGAGGACACATGAAAGATAGCCCTTGTGGAACTGAAGGGCTAATCATTGGCAGACGTTAAGTCACATGAAATCACTGCTCGTGTCCACTCGCAGCACACGACCCTGCCCATCAAGTGGACTGCACGCTAAGCAGCTTCTGGAACATTCTCCATTATACTCTAGCTCTGTTAGGTTTACTAGAGTCCTGACCAGGCTAGGACTGATGCAGATCCTTTCTAAGTGGTCACGAACAGTGGGATCGGTTAAACAGGGCACCCCTGTCTCCAAGCGCAATGCATCATCCCCCCCTTGGCTGTTTTTTTTTTGGTTTTGATATTTAGCTTTAACAACCTTCCACTAATGGATATGACAATTAAACACTATCATAAATACCAATTGTTTCCATCAGTATGCAGTGGAGGGTATAGCTGCTATATTTCTCCTCAGCACTTCCTGTGTGGAGGCCTGCGGGCTGCCAGCATGACTGCACACGTACGTGGCTTCAGCTGGAGCTGAGCTCCCTGTGACTGCAAAAGAGCCAGACCCAGGCTCTCAGTGCTGGGAAAGGAGGAGAGAGAAAGGAAGATATGCCAGCACGTTCACACTCTCTATGGAAACCAAGAACCGGAACAAAACCGCTCACTAATTATTTCTCTGACAACTGTTACGACCCTGGCGGGTCTAGGCCCCACCCTAGGATTGTCATGCCTGTTCTCTCTCCATGCTTTTCTCCACCTCTCTGTCTCTGCAGTAGGTGATTGAGGACAGGTGTTTTCCTGATTAGCTGGGCAGGTGATTGAGGACAGGTGTGTTCATGATTAGCTGGGATATAAAAGCCCTGTGCAGCCTGCAGTCAAGGCTGCTTGGGTCCTCCCAGCATTTGGGCTCTTTGGTTCGTCGTTTGTCGTAAAAATGTGGGTTCGCCTTTGGTGTTTGGTTCTTTGTTGTCGTTTGAAAGTTTGATCTCCGTTGTCTTTTTGTTTGTTTACCCCTAAACTGACTTTGCACCAATTTTTGCTTTACTCTTCACAATACTGAATTGCATCACACTTTTGCATCATACTTTGAAATAACCTTTATCCTTTTAATAAATGATTTATTCTTATAAAACCAGCGTGGCCTCTCCTTTATGTTCGTGCTGTGAGCCGTGCACGTAACACAACTATCTTAGTCTGGAAAACCACAACAAAAATGCAATCCCATCGATTCAAGTGGTTCACCTGTAGAATAAATGTGAGGCTGGTGATGTGCGTGTCTGTGTGTGTGGGGGGGAGGGGTAGGTATGAGCAAGTCCTCGTGATGTGTGTGTGTCGCACATCCACTGCTGAACTGACTAGGCTGGTGCCATGGGAACTGTCATCTGTCTCTGCTGAAAGGTGTGTGTGTGTTTGTGTGTGCGCACAATGTTGTGTGTGTCTGTATGTGCATATCCATGAGTACGTGTATAGCTTTTTGAAAGTGTTCAAGGCAGCAGCCTAACCTGTTTGCCAGTTCAGCTCCAGCTTAGGTGTTGCATAAGCGGTAAATGGAGCCTGGCGTTTGAACACACACATTAAGGAGCTGAGAGAACACACTTCGGCAGAGTAACCTTCACACGGTGACAGACACAGAGCCCAATCGCATCCATTTGCACCTGCTTCTCCTTCTGCTGTGCCGACTCCTTGCTCCTCGTCTGGTGTGAAGCTGGGAACACAGTTGCCTCAGGGACAGCTTAGCTGTCTCTACTCACACACACACCACACACACACAGACACACACATACACACTCTCTCTCTCTCGCACGCGTGTGCAACGCTGTCCTCACAACCAACGCCAACTCTCTCACTCTCTCCCACTCCCTCTTTCTCTCATGCTTTCCACTTCTATCTGAAGTTGAGTTTCTCTTTTGGTATAGTTCTCTGTCTCTGTGTTCCTGTCTTCCACATGTTCACACTCACCTCTAGCCTTCAAAGACCTTTTCAAGAGCACCCGAAGCAAGGCAATGAAGAGTGCTCAATGTGTTCTTATCACTCACTCCCTCTTTGTCACTATTCCCCTGTCCTTGACACAGACACAAACACACACACATGCACGCACGCAAACACACACACATATATATATACACACACACACACATTCATAGACACAAAAACACATAAATACACAAGTACATATACACACACACATACACACACACACACACAAACATAAACAGACACAAACTCGCACACACACATGCCCGCCCAGACAACCCCACCCCACCCCAACCCCAGACACACACACATTCACACACACATACGCACACACACACTCACCTTTGTAGAGCTCCAGTCATGCGCCTGCAACCCGGCGATGAGGCCCACTAGCGCTGGGCTGCCGCTGGGGCTGGTGGCGTCGAAAGTCACACTGAAGGGACAGCTGTTGGACGGCCGGGCCACAATCTCACCTGAGAATCCCTTCTCCCTCCAGAAGGCCTGGCGGCACAAGAGAAACACACATCCACTAAGTGTCTGCCATGGGAGTACTTCCATCACATGTCCTTCATCATGCAACAAACAGGGAGAGGACAGGCTGTCACCCTCCTCCTGGCTGCTCCCTGTCTGAGCTTGGCTGCTGTGGACAGGGTTGGACTGAGCCGCTGGCACTGGGCACTAGTCACATTACCACTATCAGGCCAGTGCGAGCCAGAGCTATCAGCCGGGGCCAATACCCTCGAGGCTCTAGGTCACATAAAGGAGAACGATTTGCCATCGGACCAAATATTTCTCAGCTTTTATGCCTATCAAATCAGAACGGACCTATAAAATTACAATCGTGTCGGTTCTTCTCCCCTCCTTGATCAAGCTACCATTGCACGTTCTTATGAGCTGAGCCCTGATTTTGAGTGCTGATGTCACAATGCCAGTGGGTACTGTGCTGTGATAAACACAAATACCTTAAGAGAAGTTCTACCGACAAACGCCTACCTCAAATGTGCCAGGTTCAAGTTCGAGTCTTGTGCGGGATTAAGCTTGTCCACCTGACGCAAGTTACGTTGGTGCCGTGACCCATATTGAGAGTGAGGTTTAGGGGGGTGATTGTATCAGTAGCCTGCAGGTACAGTGCTACAGGAAATCTCTCTCCCTGACACTTTAAGAGACATGCTAGCGACAGATGCAAGCACCCAAAGGTTTTAGTCTGCTAGCTAATACGCCCACTTACCATGTCTGCGGTTGCAAGTTCGAGTCCGGTGTGTGTCTGTGCCTGGCCACACAATGCGGGTTACAACACTGCCTCAAACACCAGTTGGCCCGAGGGTAATTGGCAGGCTATTAGCCCCTGGACACTGGCCAAAGTGACAATGGAAACCCAACTGGCCATGGAACACATTAGCTCGCCCACGTTTAGCCCGATAATGAAAAGTATGGTATTGTGTTTTGGGGAGAGAATAATCGCAGGCATGAGAGGCTTTGTGTCTGCACTGAAAGAGTACCCGGCAGAAGAGCAAAAGAGCCTTGAACTAAGACAGAGCAGGATCCCACATGGCTGAGAGAGGCCACGCTCGCTCGCTGCAGCAGTGAAATATTTAGAGAGGCCACGCTCGCTCCCTGACTCCTTCCGGTACACTGTATCATTGAATTTTCACTTATGCTGTAGTATAAATCCCCCTCCTGCTGCAGGCCGAGAGTTGATTATGTATAAATAAATCCTGGGGTTGTGATGCTTATTCTTCGTCCAAATGATACGAGAGTCTTTTCATTTGAGAGCTTCTATTGCATCTATTGTTCTCTGCTCTTCCCCTGTCTTGCTCCTATTCTAACTGTTATGCTCGAAGGTACCCATTCTCTGCTATAAGGAAGATTCTTTCCTCTTAGAATCTTAGTTTTCTATTATGTCTGGAATGCTAACTGGTTGATTGGTTTATCTCGAAATTGTAATAAATCTATTTTTTTTATATAAACCGTTAAATTGGAGATTGGTCTGGTAATTTCAACACATTGTTGGTCAAATGTTTCTTTAAATAACCTTTAAAGTGCTCCCGTACTCCTTCACTGTAGAAAACTAAAGCTCAAAAATCTACTTGTAATACATGAGCATGATTTGGCAAATCGTGTCTCAGTATGCGGGCGAGGGCCTAATATAGCTTTATGTATTTCAATCCTTTTAAAGACCTTTTTAAAAGACAGGCAATACAGAAAGGTCTGGCAATGCAACAAATCTATTGTGTCTTGAAGCGTCAACAACACCGGGCATGTTGGGCATGTATGAATGGTAAACCTGAAGTGGGAGGTGAGCATGCTTGCGAGGAGAATAAACCCATAGGGAGTAACGGGGCTGTTGCTAGCACATCTCTTAATACATCAGGATATATGCATTTTAGTTACACAGTAAGTTCCCTACGTGGAAGAGCTCAGCAAAAGTCGTGATGGCCCCAAACAGGAAACAGGTTCCCTAAGGACAAATGGAATGCATCATTAACTCACTGTAGTGTTACCCTAACTTCAGTGATACTTTGTCAGGCTAGATTCAGAATGGAACATCACTTTTATTATTACAAATTATGACATTAATAAAGTCAAATATTCTCATCACCAAGAACATCTATTACAGGAGATTTGACTCTAAGGTATCCAATATGATCACAAGATTGAAATATTGTGTTAGATTGAAATATCAAATGATATCAGCCCAGAACTATTATTCTTTGGAAATGATTCTACTATTAAAAATATTCAATATGACACCTAATTACTTGGCTAAGTTTGGGCAAAGGCACAGGTCTCTGAGGAACTCCTACTTCACTTCAGACAGGCTCTAGGATTCCAGAATCTAGGAGCCAGTTTCTAAAAGTGTTCCAACCTGACAGCACGACTTCACTGCACACTCATCATACACACACACCCACACACCGACACACAGACGCACACAGAGAGACACACACGTACACACACACACACACACACACACACACACACACACACACACACACACACACACAAACACCAGCAGAACAAGAGGCCTGATAATAGCTTTTGAATGCCTCATGAATAAGTAACAAGTGGCTTACAAATGTATTATGCATGGCTCATTACAAAACGGGTACCGTCACCTTTTGTAAAGCAGCTCAAGAGATTGAACAGCTATTAGCCCCGGGGTGACCACACACACATACACAAGGGGGCACACACAGCGTTGTGCGGCGCTCGTTGCTCTTCTGACCAGTGGCCCCACGGAGGCGAATGTCAGGAGGAGTGTGTTATTAGCGATGACACACGCTGACTCTGTTCCTCTTAAGAGGCTTACACGTGAGGCCTGCATCCAGCTTGGCTGCTCGCTACCGTATGCCGCGCCAGCCGCTGGCTGCTGGCAATAACTCAGCCAGGCCCAGGTACACGCAGTGCCCATAGGGGCTCACAGAGATCTAAAGACCCGGTCAGAACAAGCCTGATTGACTCTACCAGGCCCTGCAGAGGCATCAGAACAGAGGAGCTAGGAGCGCTGCATCTATACTGAGGATGGTCGTTTTGGTTGGTACTTACTGTACGGAAGGTGAAGATGGTTTGGTTGATTTTTATGACGATGATTTTGATTACGTTTTGTCATGGTTAATTAATGAGGTGTTGTTATTTACCATAGGGTACGTGATGATGGATTGGTGGGTTACAATAGTGTTGGTTCTTACTGTTGAGAAGTGATGATGGTATATTTGGTGCTTATGATAGTTTTGCTGGGGAGCAGGCACTGCAGGGTATGTGATTTCATTTTCTTGTTTTAAGTAGTATTGGTACGTACAGAACGGTAGGGTATGATGGTTTGGTTTGGGTATAACAACTTTGCCGTTTTTAGTGTCTCTATCGCGTTTTTGGTGTCTCTATCGCAATCTAGGCGAAAATGGTTTGGTTGGTAGCAGTATTGTTGTTAGTTATCACAGGATAGGCGATGATTGTTTGGTTGGTAACAGTATAGCTGGCACTTACTGTAGAATAGGTGATGATGAACTTGGTCATGTGGCCCACTGGCATGTGCTGGCTGAGCTGCTGTCTGTCTGCTGGGAGAGCCGGCTGGTACTGGAGCTTAGCTGAGAGAAGGGGAGGCCATAGATTACTTTTTTTTTTTTACTACACACTCACTACAGGGACACCATAGTTTACTACACACTTACTACAGGGAGACCGTAGATTACTACACACTCACTACAGAGAGACCATAGATTACTACACACTCACTACAGGGAGGTCGTAGATTACTACACACTACAGGGAGGCCATAGATTACTACACACTTACTACAGGGAGGTCATTACTACACACTTACTACAGGGGGGTCATAAATTACTACACACTTACTACAGGGAGACCATACATTACTACACACTTACTACATGGAGGTCATAGATTACTACACACTTACTACAGGGAGACCATAGATTACTACACACTTACTACAGGGAGACCATAGATTACTACACACTACAGGGAGACTAAAATGTAGTACACCCTTACTACAGGGAGAGAGGGCTTCATGACATACATATACTACACGGAGATGACTTTGCTACATATATGCTACAGGGACACAAGAGCTTACTACATATTTACTACAGGGAGACAATAGCTTACTACCCACCCACCACACACACACACACACACACACACACACACACACACACACACACACACACACACACACACACACACACACACACACACACACACACACACACACACACACACACACACACACACACACACACACACACATACAGAACCAGTCATTTAACACTTGACCTCTATAGCAGAAGTCCCATTGTTTTGGAAAAGCACACAGGGGTTGGTTATATGTGTGAGCATATGTCCTCTAGCCCTGGCCTGATAAATTACTCTCCCTCTACCCTTACAGGAGAGAAATGGAGGTCCTCCTGGCTAATAAGACTCAGCAGAGACTTTACTGTTATTTCTGTTACTGTGGAGAGCAAAGAGATGCTCTGTTATGGAAGTACCCACCATGCATCTCTCAGTGGATTTCTGAGCCAAACTCAGTCAGGCTGGTTTCTATGGAAGCACGTCAGCGAATCAACATGAACATGTGATATGCAAAATTAAAATGGCTGTCTCATTAACCAGATTAATGTGTTTAATTTGATTAGGAAACGATGGTGTCAAAATGATCATTCAAATGTAATTCACCTAATATGCATTTGTAGACAGTATGCACGACAATGTGTTAAAAATGTAATTATCCGACTAGAACGCCTCTCCGCTTTACAATAACATATTACCACTTTCTGCACGCATTCTGTGTCTAAATGGTTGTGAAAATACATTCCAAGGCGATTGCTTTTTCATTTTCACTGCCTTCCACCTGTCAGTCACTCAGTCAATCAGGTGTGTGCTGACTGTGTCTGTGCAGGATATGTGTATGTATGTGATGATGTGTGTAAGGTGGATATGCATGTGCTATATGCATGTGCTAGTGTGTGTGTGTGTGTGTGCTAGTGTGTATGTGTGTGTGAGTGTGTGTGTGTAAGTGTGTGTGTTTGTGTTTGTGTGTGTGTGTGTGTGTGTGTGTGTGTGTGTGTGTGTGTGTGTAAGTGTGTGTGTTTGTGTTTGTGTGTGTGTGTGTGTGTGTGTGTGTGTGTGTGTGTGTGTGTGTGTGTGTGTGTGTGTGTCACTGATGGATACATGCGTGTGCTAGAATAGGGTGTGTGTTGAGACATGTATGTTGGAAGTGTGTGATAGACACGTGTGTGTCTGGGCTTTGTGTGTGTTGGATATGCCTGTGTCTGGGATATATGTGTTCTAAATATGTGTATGATAAATGTGTGTGCGCAGGATATGTGTTTGTGGGGAATGTGTGTTTTCTTGACATGTGCGTGTAGCTGGATATGTGTGAGCTGCATGTGTGTGTGTTGGATATGTGTCTGTGAGGGATGTGTGTGTACTGAGAGTGTATGCGTTCGGAAACTAGTAAGCGCCCAGGCAGATCTTACTTAGAGATGATCATTAGGGGAGAATAGAAGAAAAGACAGTTCGGTATTAAACATCCTGACCAGGATAGACGAGTAAGAAAGAGCCAGAGACAGAGGAAGGAGTTAGCATGAGCAGGGAGATAACATTCACCACTTTGGTAAACCCATCTATCGATTGGCATTACTTTCTAATCGACCGGCACTCTGGCAAATTGGATTTGATGCCCCTGAGACTACCTCTCCATTAAATTTCCAGACTGAAAGAAAAAAAAAGGAGATATTTCTCCACTATTTAACACCAGCAGATTCTCTTAAAAGCCTTGAGAGTAGCGGATCCATAGTTATATTCAAACCCCCTTCAGCTCATACACACACACACACACAGACACACACACAGACACACACACAGACACACACACACACACACACACACACACACATGGCTCCCTCAGCTCTGACCACGGAGAAGTAGAGGTGACAGACACAACATGGGGCCTTTTTTTAACACCCCACACATCCGCTAAGAGACCAGTAGTGCCTCCTCTCAGTACAGGAACCACTTCTGTTGAGAGACCAGAGGCATCCTTTCTAAAGGTGCCATTAAGCTACTCAAACGGTCGCGTCGGACAGTCGGGCTGTGGGCGGATAGTACGTAGTAGTTAGCATTTGTGTCCCGGTTATGGTGCTCCAATGGCCGCGGGTGCTCAAAACAATTCACTGCCACAAACAGCAGGTGGACAAGCGGTATACCTGCCGAAGATAAGCTATTTCATAACGATGGATATCGATAGTTGGCCTTGCTTCTCCACCATAACTGTTCCTTATTTACAGCTGTCACGACTCGAATGCAGCAGGTGACAGCAGACACATACCAATATGACTTTGTCTAATGTGTTATATACACCTGAAAGGGCAAACTTATCTCTATCATGGTGGGTTTTTTTTGTGGGAGAAACAGTAGCAATCGACAACAAAATGATATGCTTATCTTACACTATAGAAACTATTAAAAAACGATTCAATTAAATGAAAACGTTCTTATTTTCTCCGGTATTTTTGTCATATTCAGATTTTCAATGATGATTTCTGGGTAATTTTTGTGTTGTTGTCCAATCAATGTCAAATCTCTATTTGATCATGTGACGAGACGATACGATGCGTAGCCTAATGTTTACGAAGGGGCAACTGCTATCGTGAATTATACAATACATACTGTAAGTTGTGAAATGAAAGGAAAACACATCACAGTTAAAGTTGTATGAGTATTGATTGATTCACATCGATATGAATGGATGACATGCCTAACAAGTGGGTTTTAGTGGAGATTTCGAAAAATGATTGCAACATATTGAAAAATCCTGTGCTTACGTTGTATACTTGGACTTCAAGTTTACAAGAAAAAACAAATATCTTCAATGGTAAGACCCTTTTGTTGTGCCTCTTCTGGTGTAGCATACAATGTGAGTTTTATTTGGGCATTGCAGATGCCTATCATGTGTAATGGGTAAGCTATTTCATTCCGTTCTTGCAATGTGAATAATTTTATTTCAATATGCTTATCTCCCTTTCGTGCGCGGTTGTACTTTTAACGGGGCTTTGTGTGAGCGAGTGCATGTAGTCGGCCAATCACAGCCAAGTAGTATCCGTCGCCATGAACGGGCCGACAGAAATTTTAGCGGGGACATGGAGAGCTGTCCGAGGGCTCTGGAGAGCACGGAGAGGGCGTTTCAGCTACCTGAGAAGGCGTTCCAGCTACCTGAAGGCGTTCCTATGTGCCCAAAATCGTGCTGTACGGAGAAGTAAAATCCGACCTTAACAACAGGGGTCAGAATGTGGCATGACACCCCACAAGTCTGCTGAGAGACAGGTGGCATCCTTTCTAAGAACTTGGGTCAAAATGCGGCATGACACTTGGTCTCCCAGGGCACGTACTAGACATCTTGCTGCTGCTGTTCAGACCATGAGGACTTTCAGGAAATGGGAAATAACAAAGGACTATAATTTACTTCAAATGTTCTGTTGTCAAGCGGCAGACAGATTTATTATAGCTTTTGTATACTGCCAAGGGTGATTACTGCAAATTAAGTCAATGTCATTTATAATTTATTACAAATGGCCTATTAGGTTAAAAAAACGAATCATATGTCACACGTGTGTGTGTGTGCGTGCATACAGTACACGCATGTGCATATGAGTTTGTGAGTGCCCATTTATACAGTATGATTGTCTGTATAAATGGATTTCTGTATGTGTGTGTGTGTTGGTATACCTATGTGTGTGTGGAGGTATACCTATGTGTGTGTGTGTGTGTGTGTGTGTGTGGAGAATGATTGCAGACCATGACCAAGAACATGATTGCATTTCTTTGTCAGAGACAGAGAAGGAGCGTCAGAAAACATCCCTCATTGAGAGCACTCTCACTGTCAACCTCTCCTCAGTCACTTTCTTATTTTTACACACACACACTCACACACACACAGACACACACACACACACACACACACACACACACACACACACACAAACACACACACACCCACAAAGTGATTCACCGGACATTCCTGAAAAACACACACGCACACACTGAGACAGCAGCTGATTGGAGTGTGTCTGGCACTGATCTGGTACAATTGTGTTCTGTTATCTGTTACCAGACACACATGCACGCCCACACACTCACACACAACTACACACACACGTACACGCACGCACGCACACACACACACACACACACACACACACACACACACACACACACTAACACACACCTGAACACCTGCACACACACACACACATACAAACACACACACACAAATCTCAGTTAGGCCCCAGCTGTCATGTGTTGCCAACGCCTCTCTATCCCCTCTGCCCTTCTAGCACCTATGTTACACCAGTTGCCTAGTAAACAGTGACGTGCAGGACACTCGGCTCCCCTACTCAGGGTAAACGTAGCTGTGAGCGTCACTAAAACCCTGAGACTTCTGTGACACCTCGCTGAGTACTCCCCGAGGCCTCCCGCCTGAGCTGGAGGGGAGAGAACTACAGATGACAGACATGCTGTAAACCTCATTTCTATCCACAGGCCCCTCATCTTGTCTCACCTCATCTCCGACTCTTTCCCTTCCAGGGAGCATGGCTTCACGCCACCCCCTCAGCGGATGAATGCTTATGCCCTGGCTGTATGAACAGTTGAGGGATGCTAATGTGGTAGCTGCATAAACTGGCCCAGAAGCTAAACTGAGAGTGACGTCTGTGTCAGGATGCCCATCACAGGGATCACCAACTCACCACAGCAGACAGGAAGGGGCAGTACTAGGGGGGGTAAGGCAATACCACTCACTCACTCACTCAAACACACACATTTACATTTACATTTAGTCATTTAGCAGGCGCTTTTTTCCAAAGCGATGTGCAAGGGAAAGAACAGTCAAGCTAAGAGCAATAAAACCTGGTGTAACAATAAATACTGCTTTTTTGTTTTCAAGAAATAGAAAACGATATAGAAAGAAAAGAAGTGCGGGACTGTCACTGCTTAAGTGCAAGTTAAGCCAAAAAGCCAGTTAGGAAGGGAGGTGCTCTCTGAAGAGTTGGGTCTCCAAGAGCTTCTTGAAGGTAGAGAGGGACGCCCCTGCTCTGGTGGAACTACAACTGAGAATAGTCTGGATTGTCTTTGCTTGCAGAGGCGGCAGGCCAGACGACGTTCACTGGATGAGCGCAGCGTCCTGGTTGTAACATTTGCCCTTAAAAGAGCATTTAGGTAGGTGGGAGCAGAACCAGCAAGCACTCTGTAGGCAAGCATAAGTGACTTGAACTTAATGCGAGCAGCTACAGGCAGCCAGTGGAGCTCAATGAGTAGCGGGGTGACATGTGCCCTCTTTGGTTGGTTGAACACCAGATGCGCGTTCTGGATCATCTGTAGTGGGTTCACCATGCAAGCCGGCAGGCCCGTTAGGAGGGCGTTGCAGTAGTCAAGGCGGGAACTAACCAAGGTTTGCACCAGCAGCTGGGTGGCATACTGGGTTAGGTACGGCCTGATTTTGCGGATGTTGTATAGCGCAAAGCGGCATGACCTAGAGACAGAGGGTTAGTTGGTCATCAATAATGACCCCGAGGTTTCTTGCTGTTTTGGATGGAGCAAGAGATTAAAAAAGAGTCAACTCACACACTCACCCACTCACACACACACACACCACACACACACAGACAAACAGACAGACACAACGAGTGTGTGTGAGAGACAGAAAGAGAGTGAGTGTGTGTGAGAGAGTGAAAGGGAGCATGTGTGTGTGTGTGTGTGTGAGAGAGAGAGTGTGTGTGTGTGAGAGAGAGAGAGTGTGTGTGTGTGTGAGAGAGGGAGAGAGTTTGTGTGTGTGTGACAGAGAGAGAGAGTGTGTGTGTGAGAGAGAGAGAGTGAGTGTGTAAAAGATGAATCTGAGGCCGTCGTTCACAGTGCCAGTGCCCTGCTGCTTTCATATTCCTGCAAGGCAAGCTGGCAGCAGAGCAAGCCTAGATGCAGCCGGGCCCAGCAGCCCATAAATCAGGGGGGGAAGCAGGAGGCCAACCACAGTCTGGGCTCATTATAAAAGATAGATGGGACCATGCCAGAGAAATCTAGCGCTACCCCGAAAAGCCACGACTGATGCAAGAACTCACCAAACATGAAATCCTTTTCTAGACAACCAGGCTCGCTCTCTGAGAGCGTGTGTGTGTGTGTGTGTGTTTCCGGAGAGTGACCGTAATGTCCTCTAGGAGGAAATGAGTATGTGTGTGCCTTTGATGAAATACATTTGTCTTTGTAATGTGTAGTTGAATGCATTAATATATCTGTGTCTGTACATGTGTGAGAATGGGTGTGCTTGCATGTCTAATCAAGAGTGTGTGCTGGCGTGGACGTGAGTGTGTTTGTACATGTGTGTTTTCTGTTATTTGTGTTTAAGTTTGAGTGTGTGTTGACGAGGATGTGAGGGTGATTGAAGGTGTGTTTTCTGTTCTTTGTGTTTAAGTTTGAGTGTGTGTTCTGTGTTGACGAGGATATGAGGTTGATTGAAGGTGTGTTTTCTGTTATTTGTGTTGATGTCTGGAAACGTGTCAAAATGGATGGGAGGGTGTTGCCTGTTGTTTGTGTTTGTGTTGATGTTTGTTAAAATGGACGAGAAGTCGGCCAACTGCATCAACAGGCACTGAATTCCGAAGGTTGTCATATTCCAAAAATGAATTTGAGCATGTCTGCCTGAGTCCATTATTATTACAGAAACGTTTGCGCACACACACACACACACACAAACACACACACACACACACGCACACACACACACACACACAGACACACACAGACACACGCACACACACACACACACACACAATACAAACTCTTGTCTCTTCATGACAATCTCTTCATGGTTTCATTAGTCATCCCTGGCTGTGTATGGAAGACGTCTAAATCACCGCACCACTACATGACAGTCTACTCCAAAGACAATGCTTTATACACACACACACACACAAACACACACACACACACACACACTGTACACACACACACTCACACACATACACACACACACACACACACACACACACACACTCCAAAATATCAGTGCGTTGATGGCAAGGGGCCTTGCATGAAGGTGCTGCATAATTCAGCACTGTTCCCAGTCTAATTAAAAATTGGCTGGCCAAGGCTCAGGGCCCAGAGCAAGGGGACACACACACGCAAACATACATACACACGCATGGACACACACACACATATACACAGCATATAAACACACACACACACACACACAGGAAATCACACACACACACACACACGCACATAGACACACACACACACGCACGCACACACACACATGTACACACCATATAAACACACACACACACAGACATACACACACACACACACACACACACATTGCTGCAGCTCTTTCAGCCAAGCAGAAGCCTACTCAGGGGTTAAAGATCCAATTAGTCTGTGATCAGTGACAATGTCTAGCAGCTGTAGCATCCAATCAGGAGGCAGAACAGTCAGAGCATCAAATCAACACACAGAGCAGTCAGAGCAACCAACCATCAGCAAGAGCAGTGGCATTGACAACTCATTAGGTAGAGCAGTCAGGTCACACCAACCAACAGAGAGAACAGTGTCTATGTGGTCATAGAATGGTGTCACAGAAGACAAGCAATACACACATACAGATATGACAAACACACACACACACAGATATGACAAACACACACACACACACACACACCCACACACACACACACAAACACACACACACACACAGACAGATATGACAAACACACACTCTGACCTGCCATATGAGGGGGGCAGGTGTTGATGACCACCTTGCAGGAGAACGACTCAGACAGTGTCCTCACTTCCACACTGTCATCTCCCTGTGTGAAATACAAATATACAGTATTATTTAAACAGTTATTTGGACAGACACATATTTACATTCTCACACAAACACACACACACACACACACACACACACACACACACGCGCGCGCTTGCGCGCACACACAAACACACATTTTGAAATCACACTCATAACAGCTTGCAACTCAACTAACACGCACACACACACACACTCTAAAACACACTTTGGAGATAAAAGATAATTTAAATGTTTCACAAATACATTGAACCTGCAAACAAAACATTTAAATAACTCCTCTGCAGCGGCTGTCTTTGAGAGGAAGGCCTGGCGTTGATATTCAGCTCTAGGACGGCTCTTCTCAGGGGGCTATTTCTGAAACATATGCCCAGGAGGCTCCCGCCGTGCTTCTCATAGGAGGGCTGTGTAGGGTGGGGAGGGCTGGTGGACAACCCCCTGGGGCCTGGATCTACTCTAGTTGGGGAGTTATGTTGACACTAATGGATGTACCCCAAGGCGAATAAAGGCGTGGAGGAGGGGGGGGGCATTTTTGATGGAAGGGCTAAAGTATAAAAGCAAACACATACTCAGACAAACACACACACACATGCATGCACGCACACACACACACACTCTACAATAATTTTACTTTGAAGAACAGTCACCAAAGGCAATACTTGAAATATAAAAGATAATGATAAAACAGCTGTGTCATATTTGTAATTGTTATGTAGGGAGAGTTTAAATAAGCACACACACACACACACACACACACACACACACACACACACACACACACACACACACCCACACATACACACTCACAGACACACACACACACACATTCTAACATTGTCAATGACTCTACAGCTGATTATTCACTTCCCTTCTGCGTGTTGTCTTTGAGCTCTGTGTGCAGCATATTTGACACGCTTTACACTTGTCAATTACACAAACACACACTCACCTCACTCAAAGACAACATTATACTCCATTGTTAGTCTATGTCAACGGCTTTGCTTTTTGTAAATAAACAGTATTTTGTTTGAACTCTCCTCCGCATCCTGTCATATTTTGTCAAACCTACACAGAGATTATTAATCCCACAAAGACAGAGAGAATCCCGGGTGCCAGGGCTTCGGTGGATATGCGATGGCAGTTTGTTTGCTGGAGACTCTTCCCTGTTCAAACACTGCACACCTGCTCAACAAGGCCTGTGTTCTCTCCTGATAATTACCTTCAACAGGAGACAAGAATAACTTCGACCAGCATAAAGACACAGAGAGACGGGGGAAGAGACAGAAAGAATGAGAGAAGAGGCAGGTGGAGGGGTGGTGACAGAGAGAGAGAGAGAGAGAGAGAGAGAGAGAGAGAGAGAGAGAGAGAGAGTAAGAATGAGGAGAGAGGGAGTTGAAAGAAAGGAAAAGATGGGGACAATCACAGAGAGAGGAAGAAATAAACAGGGGGGATGGAAAAGAGAGATTGTGTGTGTGTGTGTGTGTGTGTGTGTGTGTGTGTGTGTCGGAGCGAGGAAGAGAGAGAGAGAGATCCTAATCGCTTCACCACACCACTTCTGCTTAGATTGAGCCTTTACCTGGCATATGGCGGTCACGGGCGAGCTGAGCTGCACCCGCTCAATACCGACCCGCTCCGCCAAACGCTCTGACAGCTGCTGGGTGCCCCCCTGAGGAGAAGGACGGAAGTGTCAAACACACACACACACACACACGTACATACATATTGTACATGTGTATGCATCTATGTACATGTGTATGTATGTGAGGGGGAGAGAGAGAGAGAGAGATGTATGCAGAAATCTGTGTGTGTGTGTGTGTGTGTGTGTGTGTGTGTGTGTGTGTGTGTGTGTGTGTGTGTGTAAAAGAGAGAGAGAGAGAGATACATACAGATATGTGTGTGTGTGTGTGTGTGTGTGTGTGTGTGTGTGTGTGTGTGTGTGTGTGTGTGTGTGTGTGTGTTGTGTGTGTGTGTGAGAGAGAGAGAGGTAGAGAGAGAAAGAAAGAGAGATGCATACAGATATCTCTGCTTGTCTGAGAGATTTTTGTAATCGTATTCTTATAAGTATTCTTATCATTTTAAACAGATATTGTATCTAAGACATTGCTTTGTTGTGTTTAAAATATGTTCGTTTTGGCAACGCCGCTTTGAAAGAAGCCTTATTTGAATTAACTTGAATTGAATTGAAAGAGACAGAGGGGGGAGGGGGCAAAGAGGAAATATAGGTGTTTGTGAGTTTAATATCTAGCTCTTGTTTTGTCTCGAATCGTCAGCATGTTTGTTCACAGGAGCAGCACGCCCGAGCGCTCCTGTTAAAACCTGTCAAGTTGCTCTTCATCTCAGCTATTTCACAGCCAAATGCAGAGGAAGCCAGTCAGACATGAACATGTGCATTCTGTGTTTCGGCAACCGGAGACAGAGGACAACGAGCGCTGCTGCTGCTCCCGCTCCTCTCTGACTCACAACTCTTCCTCCTCCTGCACCTCTCTCAGAGTTTCTCCTCCTCCTGCTACTCTCTAAGAGTTTCTCCTCCTGCTCCTCTCTGACTCACAGCTGCTCCTCCTCCTGCTCCTCTCTGACTCACAGCTGCTCCTCCCCCTGCTCCTCTCTCACAGTTGCTCCTCCTCCAGCTCCTCTCTGACTCACAGCTCCTCCTCCTGCTCCTCTCTGACTCACAGCTGCTCCTCCTCCTGCTCCTCTCTCAGAGCTGCTCCTCCTCCTGCTCCTCTCTCACTCACAGCTTCTCCACCTGCTCCCCTCTCACTCACATCTTCTCCAACTGCTCCTCCCCCTGCTCCTCTCTCACAGTTGCTCCTCCAGCTCCTCTCTGACTCACAGCTCCTCCTCCTGCTCCTCTCTGATTCACAGCTGCTCCTCCTCCTGCTACTCTCTCAGAGCTGCTCCTCTCTCAGAGCTGCTCCTCCTCCTGCTCCTCTCTGATTCACAGCTGCTCCTGCTCCTCTCTAAGAGCTGCTCCTCCTCCTGCTCCTCTCTGATTCACAGCTGCTCCTGCTCCTCTCTCAGAGCTGCTCCTCCTGTTCCTCTCTGACTCACAGCTGCTTTTCATCCTGCTCCTCCTCCTGTTCCTCTCTGACTCACAGCTGCTCCTGCTCCTCTCTAAAGGTGCCATTAGGGTACTCAAACGGTCATGTCGGATAGTCGGGCGGTGGGCGGGCGGCCGGATAGTACGTAGTAGTTAGCATTTGTGTCCCATAATGGTGCTCCAACTGCCTTGGGTGCTGAAAACAATTCACTGCCACAACAGCAGTCGAAGTAGCGATTTACCTGCCGAAGATAAGCTAATTCATGACAATGGATCTCATTAGTTGGCCTTGCCTCTCCACCAAGTGTCGCTTACTTACCACTGACACTGCTCAAATGCAGCAGGTGTCGCATAACAACCGGACTTTGTCTAATGTTATATATACACCTGAAAGGGCAAACTTATCTCTATCATGGTATTTTTTGTGGGAGAAACAGTAGGAATCTACAACAAAATTATATGCTTATCTTACACTATAGAAACTTTTAAAAAACGATTCAATTAAATGAATACGTTCTTATTTTCTTCGGTATTTTCGTCGTATATATACAGATTTTCAATGATGATTTCTGGGTAATTTTTGTGTTGTTGTCCAATCAATGTCAAATCTCTATTTGATCATGTGACGAGACGATACGATGTGTAGCCTAATGTTTACGAAGGAGCAACTGCTATCGTGAATTATACAATAAATAAGTTGTGAAATGAAAGGAAAACACATCCCAGGTAAAGTTGTATGAGTATTGATTGATTCACATCGATATGAATGGACGACATGCCTAACGAGGGGTTTTTAATGGAGATTTCGAAAAATTATCGCAACATATTGAAAAATCCCATACTTACGTTGTATACATGGACTTCAAGTTTACAAGAAAAAACAAATATCTTCAATGGTAAGACCCTTTTGTTGTGCCTCTTCTGGTGTAGCATACAATGTGAGTTTTATTTGGGCATTGCAGATGCCTATCATGTGTAATGTGTAGGCTATTTCATTCCGTTCTTACAATGTGAATAATTTAATTTCAATATGCCTATCTCCCTCTCGTGCACGGTTGTTCTTTTAACGGGGCTTGTTTGTGTGAGCGAGTGCATGTAGTAGGCTATCTGTTGATGCCGGAGTTTAATAAAGGCAGGTGGGTTTTGAATATGGCGGTATTGTGATATATAGGGAATTGTTTTCAAGGAAAGGATCTGCGCCTTTGACAGTGGCTGTTGTTTGTATGGATGTAAAGGGAATGAAACAGGAAACGCGAGGTCCAGAAATGATGTCGTATGGAAATGATGTCGTAGCAGGCCAATCACGGCCAAGTAGTATCCGTCGCCATGAACGGACCGACAGAAATTTTTGCGGGGACATGGAGAGCTGTCCGAGGGCTCTGGAGAGCACGGAGAGGGCGTTTCAGCTACCTGAGAAGGCCTTCCAGCTACCTGAAGGCGTTCCTATGTGCCCAAAATCGTGTTGTACGGAGAAGTCTAATTCGGCCTTTAGAGCTCCTCCTCCTCCTGCTCCTCTCTGACTCACAGCTGCTTCTCATCCTGCTCCTCTCTCAGAGCTGCTCCTCATCCTGCTCCTCTCTAACCCAGGCCTGCTGCTCCTCCCTCTTCTGTAAGATCAGGTGTGCTGATATTGTCTAACTTGAGTCATCAGCAGCTACTGTAAGGTAGCTCCTTATCCATCACTGTGACAGAGACCTCAATTAATCTCATGCTCCATCCCTCTCTTTCTCTCTCTCCTATCATCCTATCAATCTAAGCATCTTTTTTCTGTATATTTCTGAATCGCTCCTTCTCTATCTCTCTCCTATCATCCCATCATTCTATATATCTTTCTGTTCTGTGTAAATCGGAATCTCTCTCTGTTTCCTGCTATTCATCTCTTTCGCTCTTTTTCTGTGAGTTTTTGTCTGAGTTTCTGTTTCTGTCTCTCTCTCTGTCTCTCTCTCTATACCTCTCGCCCTCTCCCTCTCCTTCTCTCTCTTTCTTTCTTTACCTCTCTCTCTCTCTCTCTCTCCTTCTCCTTCTCCCTCTCCCTCTATCAGTGTGCAGTAATGGTGGGAGTGGGTCTGGGGGAGATGGGGACCTCACCTTTACTGTAAACTCCTGTGCGCCCCCGGGACTGGTCTCCAGCAGCTGGAGGATCCCCCCAGCAGCGGCCGAGTACATCAGGAGGTACAGGAAGCTCATCTGAGTCGGCTCCACCCCAAACACAGCACGGCTAGCCACACCCATCTCCTCCTTCAGCTCTGCACACACACACAAACACACACACACACACACACACACACACACACACACACACACACACACACACACACACACACACACACACACACACACGTGCACACAGACAAA
The DNA here is from genome assembly GCF_963457725.1 of Sprattus sprattus. Classification (NCBI taxonomy): domain Eukaryota; kingdom Metazoa; phylum Chordata; class Actinopteri; order Clupeiformes; family Clupeidae; genus Sprattus; species Sprattus sprattus. The sequence continues at coordinate 10,987,372 of NC_137909.1, forward strand.
AAAAACACAAACAACATCTTCCTCTCTTAGCTGTCTGAAAAGGGAAATTCAGGGAAAGCACACAGTTGGTTTGAATCAAACCTCACTTGACATTCATTCAGTGTGTCCTGGCAGGGACATGTGTCAAAATCTCACCACTTCTCCACTAGTGTACCTCAGGGATGGGTACTTATCAATGTTCAACTTATCAACTTATCAAGCTCCTATCAATGTTATGAGAATGACATTCAACTCTACTCTTCCTTCCCCTCTGATGACTCCACAATATCAGCTCAAATCTCAGCGATTTTTCAGTTTGGGTGAGGAATTGAGACCTTCAGCTTAACTCCTGGTATTCCCTGCCAATCCGGCTATCCAATAATATATTAACATCCAGCTTGGTTGATCTACATTGACCCCAACTAAAACTACACGACACTTGGGTGTTATAATCGATGACCAAATACATTTTGTCTGAGCATGTAGCTTTGGTCTCAAGGTCTTGTCGGTTCACTCTATAGTATTTGGAAGCTCAAACCCTATCGCATATAATATGCTATACAACTTCTTGTGCAGGCCCTGGTTGATTATAAACTAGAATATTGCATTCAAATTTGAATGGGCATGCATGCATGAGTAGTAAGACCGGCGTGTTCAGTCTTTGATGGGCCAAACAGGTCACATTTAATTCCTCTGATGGTCAACCTTCACTGGCTCCCTGTAGCTGCTAGAATTAAATTTGAATCGCTCACTCTCGCCTATAGGACAGCCACTGGATCAGCACCAACCTATTTAACCACCATGACTCAGCGTTAGTCACTTTGCACTTCACCTGTCTCTAATTAGTTAATTTGTTTGTGGCATACTTTATAATTATAATGATAGATTTGATTATTATTATTTATAATAATAATAATAATAATAATTCATGGTTTTTACCTTAAATGTTTATGCCTTCATATTTTGTAAGACGCTTTGGACAAAAGTGTCTGCAAAATACTGCAACTATAATGTTCTAAGCTATACTAAAAGAGTGTGGCCATTTGCGTCCCAGTCCACCTCCGAATGTGGTCTAAGTGATCAGGACTGCATTTCATTGATCATCCACCATAGTACCCATGGAGAGAGTGTTGTCATAGTCACTATTATTAACTACAGTATCATAGTGCTCCTTATTTCAGGCCCCGGGATAAAAAAAATTACAGGCAAAAAATGGCCGGTTAAAAACAGTTATAGATCAAAAAGTCTTTAACCGATCAGTCAAATCAGTTCGATATTTATTCAGCAACGCTTGGGGGAAACGCACCCCCCCATCTTAATGAATCTTTAGTGCATTCACCCCTACGCTGTCCAGTGTCCACCTTTGATCGGCTCATATAAGGCACATGATAATACCAGGTGTGAACAGCCTCATACATAGATGTAGTTTTGTTGTGGACTCCACAAACTTTCAGACAAAACACACTGCCCTTTCATGTTCTGTTCTGAGGCCAACTGCTATAAAAAATCCATTTCAAATGCTTCTCCAAAAATGTATGCTTTTTTTCCAGGACATCCCGAATTCACACAAACCCATCAAACTTTGACTCAAAAAAGGGAAGCAAGCAGCAAGGGTATCTACCATTTGATTGTGGTGCGGATGAAGTGCACACTAGCTGGAGTAAGATAAAGAAAATTGCATGAGCCTTCATGCCATAATGTGTTGCAATAATACAATAATCAATAATAATAATACAATAGTTAATAAACTGCCTTTTTATAGGACATGTGACACGAGAGAAAAACAGGATGTGGACTCAGATGTTTTGTCAATTAGATTACAGTCACAATTAGGCAATCAGCAAACACTTTTATCAAAAGTAATTTACCCTGTAAACTTATAATGTTGAGTGCAGGTTAGTAGTGTGGTGCACTGCTGTGTAGTGAATTTATTTAAGCTACTATGGTCTTTCACAATAGAGGCTACTAGCAATGGTCACTGCATTTAGTATGTGGACCCAACAGAGTGTCCTGTTACATGTGGAGTGACTGAATGGATGGCCATTTGGACTCCTGTTCTACACGGGGTGACAGAGTGGAAGGTGATTGGGCTTCCTATTTCATGCGGGGTGAGTGAGTGTAGGCCATTAGGCCAAAAGTGCAACTATGCTTCACCCTGTGCCACCATCCTTTTAAAGCAGAGAAGTGCTTTACTCATGCCTTTGCACTTAAACTTTCCATTCACAGAATGGCTTTTTATAGTATCACCCACATCTCTGCCGAGGCAAATCACTGTGATTTTCCGTTATGGAGCCCGCTCTTCGCGCGCGTGAGGCTGCACAGCCAGCACTAAGACTAATGTCTATGAATATCCACCCTGCCAGCTAGCAGCTCTTCAGACTTCCTTCCTGACATGGAATGTTTAATGGCATGCAGCGTTATGCAGAAGGCACTCTGTTCACGGCATGAATCATTCGGCCAATTCTATGCAAATGTCCATTTTATGCCACATCCGTAACAAGGTGCAAATAATGTAATATGTAAATTCATTTCTAGGACTTTGAAGATTTGTCAGCGAGAGGTTACAGCAGACTACTCCTGTCTGACACATGAAGGGATTATCAAATAAACTTCCATGGAAGTGTTTTCTACCATACCTCTGGTCCACACCTGCTGCTCGATGTAGGAGGCGAAAGTCATGCTGTCCAAGCGCACAGCATCAGGACTCCGCCACGGCTCCTCCACACACACCGACTTACACAGCCTGTCAATCTGACATCACATTCTGTCACTTTGACATCATATCATATCAATCTGATATTAAAGCCTAGCAAAATGACATCACATCCTGTCGCCCAAATCACAGCCAGTCAATCTAATATAACATCCTTTCAATTTAACATCATATCCTGTCAATGTGACATCTCCAAAACATGCTAGTCAAGCATTACTTTAAAAAAACCTTTTTCACTATGAAGCTGAGACTGCAATTGCTGGTATATGGGCATGTAGGTTGTATCCATGCATCACATAGGTGGACCCTGATCTACACATAAGACACCTTTCAGATTTAGTCTATGCATGGCAGGCTACCACATCTGCATGTACTTGTAAAAATAGACGATGGAGAGGGAAAGAAAGGCAGAAAGGGGAGGTGGGAGAAAGTGAGTGAGTGAGTGAAAAAGAAAGCTTTCCTGTTAAAAGGAAACTACAAAAGGATTAATAAAAATGAGGCGTAATATTTTGTGAATTATTATACATAAATTAAGGCTGAAAATACTTAATATCCATCCATAATCCATCTCAGAAACTTCTATGAACTACATTTACATATAGTCACTTTTATCCAGAGTGACTTACAAGGATACACATTTTACGTTTTACACTGATGGCACGCTGCACATCAGGAGCAATTAGAGGTTCGGTGTCTTACTCATGGACGCTTCAACAGGGAACCGATAGCAACCTTCTGATTACTAAACGACTTCTCTACCTCCGGTACCACTGTAGCCCGCTAGCTACCATAAACAAGCCGATAATAACCATATTGCAACAAAACTTAAATGCAAAGTGGACTGGAGGTCACTAAAGACTTTACACGTCCATTTACTTCTCTCTGTGTCAAACTATGCAACATCTCATCAAATATCTATACTGGGTTACAATTATTGTGTTATCCCATAAACCTACTGGCACATGTGAATGTCATCGCACAGTGTAATTGCATTCATACCTTAAAATTACACATTAAACATTGAAGGGCAGTATACAGGTAATTCTTTCTATACAGAACTATTCCACAAAATCACTTCAGCCCCAGCATGTGGAACACACCACAAGTTTTCAACCCCCAACTAAATCATTATATATAAAGAAAACACTGAAACGCCTTTGACTTCCACTCTCAGGAGAAATTGCTTTCTTGCTACAGTTAGGACTTTTCTGAGGGGCTTGAAAGTGCCTAACGTTTTGCACCCATTTTTCATTTAATGATCTGTTGTGTTTACATTTAACGGAGTCTGCACACCTACCTTCCAAATGAACTGCGCGAAGTCTAGCATGACCAGCGGGGAGTATGATGGGGTACTGGAGGTGTAATGGCTGATCTTAGCCCTAGGACCACCCATATGATGTACCTTCTTGCCCTGGGTGTATTGCAGCCTTACTTCCAATCCAAGTTCCTCTATGAGTTGCATTACATGTGTCTGAGAACTGGAAATAATAGCATTGGAGACTATCAAAGTGAGTGCAAACCTTTCACACAACATAAGAGATATTGCTGTCTTAAAACTGTGTCAGAGCGCAAGTCAATTTATAAATATTTCAGCCCTTAGAGGACTCCCCATGGACACGTTCAGAGTAAAATGCTTTGATAGACTACTTCTTGGTAGGTAAGCTACATTATTCTCCCTGCATAACCGCATTTGTGATGATTATGCTCAGCCTGCATTGTTTAGTGTTTCCGATGAGACGCTTCCACAAGCCTTGCTGGCTGACATATTGTAACAACCTGTTCCGTGTAATATCAAGTCGACTGGTAACAGAACATGCTATTACCACATATGTAAACTACCTTGCAACCCACTGCCCTCCTAAATCCCAGCGGTCAACTCCACTGACAGCCGTTACATCCTGAGTAAGAGTTCGTCCTCCTACTCGATCTACGATCAGAAAACAAAAGTATAAATTAGGCCTAGCCTATTTAATGTGAAATACAATCGATAAGAAAATAAGATATATTAACCAACCTTTCCCTTCCAAAATCAAAAGTTTTAACTTTGCATCTCTCTTCAGTAGGTTATGGGCTGCACTTAGTCCAGATAGCCCAGCCCCGACAATAACAATGTCATACATATCCTGCTGTGTTGAACTGCTATACTTCAAATAATGGTTGTTAAGAAGGCTATGCGTCAAACACAGAATCAAAGAAATGGCCGAGGAACGATCCTTATTAAGTAGGCCTACAGCGAACAAGCCTGGATAATTTCTTATCGTGTCGGACTTTTGATTAGGGGTAGAGTTCAGCTAAACTGAGGTCACCCCCGTAGAATTCTACGAACGGTGACGAGGCTAGGAATGTGTAGATGGGTGGGCTTTTGAGAAATAGGGTAGGTCCACGGACGGATTATGGATTATGAAACGTGTAACCCGGTAGGCCCGTTCGGTAATACATCCCTGGGTAGGTTGGCCACTATTTTCTTTATGTTCACTCACATTGATATATGTCTGACTACAAAATAGAACAATGATTGGTCTCTGAGTGTGTCCGTTTTTCATGGTTGTACAGCGCCTCTGTTAACTATCGTTCATGAGCTGTAAGTAAACCTACCAGGTGACAAACACGGCAACTTCCCGGTGTAGCCAGGTCTGCAGGCAGAGTGGTGCACTAGTCTTCACAGGAAACATAGCGAGAACGAGTGAGCCGTGGTCCATTAGGTGCAGTCTCTAGGTGTGCTACATGCACTAAAATAATTGTCCCCCATCCTGATGAAATTGTCTATGGTGCATGCATTAGCGCACTAGAAAGTGCGAAATGACTCGTTTGAGGCCGTGAAAATATGGTCACTCACTCCGGTAACTTAAAACTTAGCTTTACAGGTTTTTGTTTTCAATTGTTTGAACTTATGACACAATAGCCAAACCTATAACTCATGTGCCAACTCCTAAACAAATTCTGCTGAACTATAAACACATGTCCTGCTTCTAAACCACACTTTCTTCAAAACACTTCACACAATCCTCTCTATTTTGAACACTTCATCAATGCCAAATCTCCTTGTGTTCGGACAGAACACACTACCATTCAAATGACAAAACTGCCATTTCAAAGGCTGATCAAAGTTCAATTGCAAACCAAGCTTTAGCAATATATGGGCCACAGGGGAGCTCCTGGTTTGGATAACAATGAATGGGAACAATGAAGTGAGAGGTGATCAGGTGAGAGGTGATCAGAGAGGCAGAGGAGTGAGAGTAAGGAGGAGGAGGAAGAGCAAGAAGGAGAGCCATTATCTATGATGAGATTCGAGCCACTGAGGTGATGTGCTTTGACATATAGACTACAGCACTTTTGGGAAAAATAAAGAAATATTTTTGCTGTATATTTGTGTGTTGTTTTGCAGATTTTCTCGATTGCTTACACACATTTAGAGGATCACGGGCCAACTTAATCTTAATTTTCTTTGCAAAGCAAGAGTCTTCTCTGGCGAATGGGTTCACTATTTCTTATTGCTTTCACACACATTTCTTCAAGTTTTAACAAAACAGTTACGGTAACATAATTCTCAGAGAAAGACACACAACCTAATTGAATAACCAGGTTAACACATTGCAGACACTTAGCAGCAGCCTACTACAGTAAACCTGCTCTCTATATTCTAAATATCATCAGCAGTCAACACCTGTGTGAACTCTCTGTGCACAACTAATCAAGTAGTTCTCAACCTATAAAAGAGGTCAATAGATTGATTTTGATAACAAGCATGGATCGAGGAGGCAACCACCAACAACCTCAGCAAGGACTAGTACGAGGACATGAAGAGGCTGTGGTAGAGGTAGAGGGGCCCCTGTCAGGGGACGTGGCATTCCTGTAAGTTGCCTAAGGTCAACAGTCATTGATCACATAGTCAATCATGACCTCTCCATGAGAGAGGCTGGCCAAAGGGTTCAGCCAAACCTGAGCCGTCATACTGTGGCATCAATTGTTTGTACATTCGGCAATAACAAAATGACACTTTGCTGGCCTTTATAGTCAATTTACTGCACTGTGTTTCATTGTATTTGCACTCTTAGCAACAACCATTTCAAAACTTTTGTAAAGTGTGTTGCCACAATACAATGTAGTACTGTAGTTTCACTAAAGTAATTTACAACATATATGGTAGAATTCTGATTACTGTATATTTACAGCCTATTGCACTATTTTTACAGAATCAACACACTGGTGGCAGGGGAAAATGTTCACTGTAGAACAGATTTGACCTTTTTACTGTATTCTTATTTTTACTTCTTACAGTATCCAATGTAATGTGGAAAATTGACTGCAATTAAATGTTTTGTGTCAGAATCTTTGCCATGTTCTACACAGTAGAACAAATCTGCCCTACAAAGGCAAAGAGCAGTATGTGCATTTTTTCAAAAAAATTTTTTTTGCAGAAATTGAAAGTGCAGGGTCAGCTCTTCAATCTGTGAAAATGTTATGTTGATCAATAAACTGTTTCATGTAAATATTTGCAATTTAAATTTGCAGTGTGTATAGAAAAGTAGAAGTAGAGTAAAACCAAGCCAAGTGCAGTATATGTCTTTACTGCAGTTTGCCCTGCTACATGCAATACCTTAATGTATGCGTGTGTAATTTTAAGCAGTAATACAAAGGCAAAACGCAGTATAGCCTATAAAATTACCAGATTTTGCAAAAATGTAAAAAAAACTTAAAGGGTGGTGTTCACCTCACTTTAATCTATCTAATTATACATTTTGTTGTTAAATATAATTTAAAACTTTTACTTGGTGTAAAAAAAAACACAAAAAGCTGTTTTTCTCAGTTTGGGGTTTTTGCACTTACTGCTCTTTGGCTTTGTAGGGCAGAAATGTAAAATCAATGGTGTTGACAGGTCCTTGTTTCGAATATCTTTAATAGTATTTAGCCATACAAATACAGAACTAAAATATTTTACTGTATACACATTTTCAGATTTCCAATGCTTTCTGACAGTATATTCACTAAGTAAGAGTGATCAGTACAAAACCCAAATTGTAGAATGTTGATAGTGGTAAAATAGTCAATAGTGTTGCACAAAAGTTAAAGAAGCATCCGGATCAATTGCTATTCGCTAACGATATAATAGCGACTAAAACTAACAAAATCTCTTGAAATCTGCTGACTTTGACATTATTACAGTCTTTCCCAATCATTTTCAGGCATTTAGCGAATCATGGGTCAACTTCATCTAATGCTCACATCTTCTTTGCACAGCAAGAGTCTTCTCTGGCGAATGGGTTAACCATTTCTCATTGCTTTCAAACTAATTTCTTTGAGTTTTAACACACTTTTCAAAACAGTTTAAACACTTCTCAGAGAAAGACACAAAACCTAATTGAATAACCATGTCAACACATTGCAGACACTTAGTAGCAGCCTGGCACTTCTCTCTATATTCTAAATATCGTCAGCACCTGTGTGAACTCTCTGTGCAAAACTAATCAAGCAGTTCTCAACCTCTAAAAAAGGGTCAATAGATTGAAGTTGATACTACAGTAAGCATGTATCAAATAGGCCACCAGGATGAGGACAAGGAAGAGGTTGTGGTAGAGGTAGAGGGGCCCCTGTCAGGGGATGTGGCATTCGTGTAAGATGCTCAAATGAAATTAGGGCAAGAGTCATTGATCTATAGTGAATCATGACCACCATGAGAGAGGCTGGCCAAAGGGTTCTTTCAAACCTGAGCTGTCATACTGTGGCATCAATTGTTTATACGTTCAGCAATGACAATGACACTTTGCTGGCCTTCACAGTCAATATAATGTATTGTGTTTCACTGTATTTGCACTCTTGACAACAACAATTTCTATACTTTTGTAAAGTATGTTGTCACAATACAATGTATAGTTTCACTAAAGTTACTGTATTTACAACATATACGGTCGAATTCTGATTACTTTACGTACATTTACAGTATTTACAGCCTATTGCACTATTTTTACAGAATCAACACACTGGCCCAAACTGGTGGCAGGGGGAGATTGTTCACTGCAGAACAGAGTTGACCTTTTCACTGTTGATTGAAACCTGTCATTTTGACGTACAGAATATACATGTAATGTGGAAAAAGGACTGCAATACTGTAAACATTTTGTGTCAGAATCTTTGCCATTTTGTGCACAGTAGAACAAATGTTACGTAATCAATGGTGTTGACAGGTCCTTGTTTAGAATATATGATATAGTGTTTAGCAATACAAAAACAGAACTACAAAATTTTACAGTATACAAATGTTCAGGTTTCGAATACTTTCTGACAGTATATTCCTTAAGCAAGAGTGCTCAGTACAAAACCCAAATTGTAGTACGTTGTCAGTGGTAAAATAGTCAATACTGGGAGGGTGTTGTACAAAAGTTGAAGTGATGCTTTCATAGGTTGATATTGAAAGCTGTATTTTGAGTTTTGCTATCCATTGTTAAATAAATGAGAAAACATACATTTTCAATTGAGCACAAATTGTAGGTTTTGAAGGAATTGTTTGGTTTTGATGGGTGTGTGATACGTTTTTGAGAAGGTAGTGTCATTCTGCAAACATCATATAGTGTTTTGGTCATTTCAGCTTCAGTTAAGGGCTGTGTGTGAGCTGTTTTGTGAATGGAAAAATTCGCCAAAGCGATTGAGAAAAACTGTAGTAACTAGTTACTCAACAACTGTCATAACACAGTCAAACATCAAGCAAGTGCAACACAAGACAAAGCAAGACGGCAAATAAGCTACTTACTAGTTTGGCAAACAGTAGAAAGCCGGGCGGCGTCAGGCAATCTTACATTTAGCAGTTATACGCCTATGGACTCTGGTATGGCAATGGCACGGAGGCGATTCTCCATATTTAAAGTCATTGTAGTGCCCCAATTTCTTTCAAGCTGTTATTACAAAACTGCTTATTCTTAATCCTGAAGTATAATTGTTGCATACTGTTACTTTAAAGTGATGGTTTCAGATGTTGATATTGATAGCTTGAATTTTGTTATCCATTGTTGAATCAATGAGAAAACATACATTTTCAATTGAGCCCAAATTGTAGGTTTTGATGGAAATGTTTGGTTTTGATGGGTGTGTGATACGTTTTGAGAAGGTGGTGTCATTCTGCAAACATCAAATAGTGTTTTGGTTATTTCTTCTACTGTTAAGGGCTATGTGTGAGCTGTTTTGAAAAAGTAAACAGTGATTGGAAAAATGTGCCAAAGCAATCGAGAAAAACTGTATATTTGAGTAAAAACATTGTACAGTTCTATTTTACAACACGAGTAAGCGTACAGCTGGCCCACCCAGGCCCTTGTGTGACCTCGCCCCTGCGAACTTTACACAAGACAACCTTATACACATTTATGAGTCACTGAATGTTACGCCCAAACCTTTGGTGGCCCTATGGATCGAACAAACACTCCACCACTGACCCAACTTAACAACTGAAAACATTTTCCCGACAATGACCGGCGTTCTATACATTATCCCGCTTATTATACGGCTACTTGCCAACACGAAAAAATAACTTCACACAGTGTGTTTTCTTGACAATTTATTTGTAACCATTAGTATTAAAAAGCGGAGAAAGCAGAAAAATAGTTCCTCAAAGACGTTGAACTTCAAACATTTAACAAACATTCTTTAGAACACAGCTGGTCAACCGTCCGCTGAAAATCCCATGATAAGTTACCGGACTACTTGCAGAGTGCTACGAAAGATGTGAATCAGAGGCAAAAAGGCCACTTTCCTTGACAGCGGTCATTATTGCATAGCAACGGTCTGCTATCGGTTAATAACTGACCGCAGAACGTTGGGAAGCCCCATTCAAGTGAATGGAGCATTCTACAGCATTAAGAAGAGCCGTGTAATAAATGTATAACAACAGAGCCTTTAGGAATGAATATCAGCAGAAAAAAGACCACACAATGAAGAAACTGGAAGCAGAGGGTAGAATTAGTATGGACCAGTGGCAGCTCCTGAAAAAATTCTCAGGGGGGACATATTTTTGATAATAATTAAGGGGACCCATTCAGTAGTTACATTACAGTTTTTTACGATCGGATACACACAATTTTGACTGCTTTGTTTTGCTTTTCAATCGCCTCACACAATAAGCACAACCACACACCCAATGAGCAAAAACATCAGATCCATTGCAAAATGAAACACTCTTGTAAAATCTATACACTCATTTAACAAAACCATATTATGTTACCATATGAAACACACACATGGCATATACTGAATTCTGTTTGAACCACTTACACACTTCTGTTATAAACCTAAAACACTTAGCAATACTACTTCTCAGTGATTAGAGTAGTGTAAGTGAAGTACACAGAGAAAGACCAATGCTGATGAAAATATTATTTACGTAATTCTCTCCATATACCCAAATCAGTCAACATGTCAACATGGAGAATCACAACAAAACATGTCCCAGTTTTCATGCTACTTCAGTAGTGTGCATAACTTTGTAAGCTCAGCAAATATCAGACAAAGGTGAAAAGATGTTTCCAATACAGGTTACAATTCCATTTACAGTAAAATGTACAGATTTGTCAGTGTCGCCAGTGTTGACTGAGAGACCTGATGGATATTACTGTATTGAAAATGGCATGGTCACTGATAATGTTTGCTTGAATTTCTCTGAGCCTGATAGCATTACGTATTTGCCATAAGCATGTTTATGATCTCTATATCTTGCTTTTGCGTGAATATGGGCCTGTCCTCCTTTCAAGTTTACTGTATTTGATACATTTGGTCTATTTCTTTGAGCACATTTTCCTCCTGCTACAGGTCTTCCTCTTCCTCTACTTCCACCTTGACCTCAGCCTCATGGCATGGCCTCGGCCTCTTCCTCCTTCTCCTCCTTTGTGGATTCCCCCCCTCACCCTCACACTTCTTCTTTTGACTCCTTCCATTTTGGTTGAAGACAGATTACAGTTACTCATCTGCTGCATTTCTATAGTGCTTAAACCTGTTTGTTGTGTCTACAATTAAGCAATCATGTGTTTGGGCACTTGATGGCTGTGTTTATTTGACCGGCTCATAGGTGTGGTAACTTGACAGAGTGTTTTGGAATTGTAAGAAAGTGACCTCTTGATATACGTCTGTGTCTAAAGCATAAAAGTGTGTTTAGTGCTTTGCAAATCACTTGTGTGTATGGTTTCGCAAAAAGTGTGATGTTTAAATGTGCTTATAGTTGTGCAGATCTGAGCCGTTGTTTTACTCCTTGAGTGAAGGTTTTGATAATTGTGTTACACTTTTGATTTTAGTGTGTATCCGATTGTAAAAAATACATACATACATCATACATCAATACCTTTTTGTCCACTAGATGGCAGCACAAAACAGAAATATTTTCCCTGTACCTACATAGCTAGAGTAGCTAGTTACAGGTGGAAAGCTATGAAAGAAAGTTGCATCCAGGAACCTTCATAAGCAAACATGATGTGCCTCCACATTAAAATATCCTACTTCTTCATTATCAAAAGTTGTATGATGTAACATAGTGTAACAGGACACATTATGTCCAGTAAGCACGTAAAGAAGGGGGCAACAAGTAAGTCAAAACCAACCATATTTTTTGACTGATCTTGTAAGCAGTGGCTTACAAAAGCTAAATTAGTCTTCACATAGAAAATAACTCAGTGTTAGTGTAAGAAGCGAACATTTACACTGTAAAAGCTATGAAAAGTGACAGTCAGGACGTGCTCAGGAATTTTGAAGGGCAGTTGCTCTGCCCTGGAAAAAAGGGGCAACTCGTTAATTTTTGTCACCGCCGCTGCCTCTCCCCTGTCTCCTGATCGCAAATATATATTTCCTCCGGAGGGGCAACTTCAGTCGAGGAGGGCAACGCAGATGCCAGAGCAACCTTAGCCCCCTCCTGTGCACGTCCCTGGTTACAGTGGTAGCCTATATAGGAATACAGACCGTGTTGGCCACTTCACAGCCTGCTAGCCACGATTTTCTTTCCTTCCAAGTATTGGATTTAGGATTTGTTGTCAATTTATCTACATTGGTACGCCGACTTTCAAAGAGTGAATCGAGTTGATGCACTGAATGTTAAAAATGGATTTAACATGAGAGTCAATGAGAGAGATCTGGGGCGATTTCCTTGTTGCCCAATAAGGGGCGGGGTCATTTGAAGCAACACGTTTGCCTGACTGTTGCCTGAGTGACTGTTGTCTGATTGGACAATGACATTCAGAGGCAGATCAGACAGTCTAGTGGTAGAGTCCGACAGAAAAAAATAAAAATTCCCGGAGGCAGTGCGTCGCCCCAATCGCCCTTATGGACAAGCCGCCCCTGGTATGAACTACATTCTAGAAATTATCAGTACAGAACATACGATGGGGTGTGAACATCATTGGTATCAGTAGTGTTGCATGCTGGGTGTGTGATTGTGTGTGTGTGTAGGGGTGTTGAAGGTGGCTGCGAGCGAGTGATGCAAGTGTTGAGTAGGCTAGAGTGATTGACATTAAATAAGGCCTAAAACTAATTTAGACTGACGGAGGACATTAGATGAGTGAGGAAGACACTTCAGAATTTTTTTGAAAAATAGGCACCATGAGTGTGAATAGAGGAGTAGTTGAAAAATCAGTCAGTGTTGTTGCTCTGGTATAGGCATTAGAGACATTTATGCGTCTGAATGTCTGAATAGAAATGCAACACTTTTAACTTACCAGTGGCTGGTGAGGACACATATTTTGGCTAATAGGTCTGCATAACTCCGCATACATTTGCGGTAGAATGGTGCTAAGTTAACCTTCATTTGATACTTATCTCATATAGTTATCTTATTCTGTTGTTCTGTCAACAAAAGGTGCTTAATACCTCCTGAGAGAGGAACTGTTGGACACAATACTGTTGTGGTCTCCTATATGTTCTAAGAGTGTTCTGATCCCCATTACTGCTCATTACTGGATGCTGTCAGCACTTCCATGCTGTCAGAGATTCAACCACAGAATGTTTTTTAAACGTAATTGCAATTAGCTCGCTGCTTTGAAGGACAAATGTTTTTGAAGAGGGCTATTGTTACACGGCCTACCCTCTCTCTGAAAAGAAGACTGATAACAGAAGAGAATGGCTAGCTAGACAGAACTACCCACACATACAGAAGCGGTTGTTTTATTTCCTTTCATTAGTGTACACACTGATGTTGATCTATTCAGACACAAAGTGTTTCGATTTGCCTTTACTGTGTATTCCTCTTGAAAGAACCTCACAGTAAAAAAGGTGAGTGGGATTGTCCTTGTGCAGTTCTCTACAGCTGGGAGTCTTTTCATGTCGATTCTAGCAAAGAACAAAGGTGGAATTGTTTGCATTAGCTATGCAGCTTGTAATTCAATTTGAGCTTTGAAAAGTGGGATAAAACAGTTTGACAGATTCAAGGCTAAGGGGGGCCTAGTGGCCTCATATTTTCTACTGGGTAAGTGTGACATCTATTGGACACTTGCTGCCATTACACCATGCAATCAGTGGCATTTCTTTGTATGGTATGTTTATATTTAATGTTTAATATGTTTATAATGTATTGTGTGGTTACTCATGCCGTGCATGCGTGTGTGTGTGTGTGTGTGTGTGTGTGTGTGTGTGTGTGTGTGTGTGTGTGTTTGTGTGTGTTTGAGAGAAAGAGAAAGAGAGAGGCAAGTAATCCAGTCAAAGATGCGACTGCAAATATATCTGTCACTATTGTTTGCAGATCCAAACTATTTTTTGTTCTCTGTTTCACATTTACATTAAGTCATTTAGTTACGCTTTTGTCCAAAGCAACGTACAAGGGAGAGAACAGTCAAGCTAAGAGCAATAAAACCTGGTGTAACAATAAATACTGCTTTTTTTTTCAAGAAAAAGAAAACGACATAGAAAGAAAAAGAAGTGCGGGACTGTCACTGCTTAAGTGCAAGTTATGCCAAGGTGCCAGTTAGGAAGGGAGGTGCTCTCTGAAGAGTTGGGTCTTCAAGAGCTTCTTGAAGGTAGAGAGGGATGCCCCTGCTCTGGTAGTGCTAGGCAGTTCGTTCCACCAACGTGGAACTACAACTGAGAATAGTCTGGATTGCCGTGCTTGCACAGGCGCCAGTGCCAGATGCCACTCACTAGATGAGCGCAGCGTCCTAGGTGTTACATTTGCCCTTACAAGAGCATTTAGGTAGGTGGGAGCAAATCCAGCAAGACTCTGTAGGCAAGCATAAGTGACTTGAACTTATTGCGAGCAGCTACCGGCAGCCAGTGGAGCTCAATGAGTAGCGGGATGACATGTGCCCTCTTTGGTTGGTTGAACACTAGATGCGCCGCCGCGTTCTGGATCATCTGTAGTGGTTTCACCACACAAGCCGGCAGGCCCGTTAGGAGGGCGTTGCAGTAGTCAAGGCGGGAACTCACCAAGGTTTGCACCAGCAGCTGGGTGGCATATTGGGTGAGGTACGGCCTGATTTTGCGGATGTTGTATAGCGCAAAGCGGCACGACCTGGAGACAGAGGCAATGTGGGCAGTGAAGGTCAGTTGGTCATCAATAATGACCCAGAGGTTTCTTGCTGTTTTGGATGGAACAAGAGATAAAGAGTCAATATTGATATTGATGTTGTGGTGGATGACCTGTTTGGCTGGGAAGACCATCAGTTCTGTTTTGGACAGGTTCAGCTGAAGGTAGTGGTTTTTCATCCATGTGGATATATCAGCAAGACTGTCCTCAGGAGGGAAAGACAGCACCAGTTGAGTATCATCGGATGATAGGGCCCAGCGAGGTGGTATAAATGGCAAAGAGAAGTGGTCCCATCACCAACCCTTGGGGCACCCCAGTGGTGAGGTGGTGAGGCACAGACAGATGACCTTGCCATGACACCTTGAATGAGCGCCCAGTGAGGTGCGATTCAAACCAGGAGTGCGCCTTGCCAAAAATGCCAGGATGCGGTGGTTGAGTGTTTCAAATGCAGCTGATAAGTCAAGCAGGATGAGAGCCGAGGATTGAGCTGCTGCTCTAGCTGTTTTTAAGGCCTCCGTCACAGACAACAGGGCTGTTTCGGTGGAGTGACCGCCTTTGAATCCAGACTGGTTTGGATCGAGGAGATTGTTAGTTGACAGGAACTCTGTGACCTGTTTGGAAGCTGCCCTGTTTGACAATAACAAAACCTTTGGGGAAGATGTGTGTAGAATGAGGACATGCATTTTCTTTGTGCTCAGCTAATTATTTGTATGAAAAGGCAAAAGTGGGTTGGGTGGTTGGTTCCCTGTCCTCTCTTTGGGACATATGGCTCATTATCCTCTGCTTTTGAAATGTACCTTAAAGTTCACAAATATGAGTCCAATAATATACGGTATAAGTATGTATCACAGAATAATGTAGATTTTGAAAGACTCATCTCATATTGTTGTTACAGTTGTTACTGTTGCTGCTAATACTAATTGTTGATTCATATTCTTATATGTAGGCTCATGCATAATTGTTTGTTATTGTTAAAAAAAAAATCATATTATTTATTATTTAGTATGACTTAATAATATTATAAGTGTCTGCTAAACACCTACACCTTAACCTGCATAAAACTGCATTGGTTACTTGGTTGTTATTATTGTACACCAAAGTCACCATTAGGTGGCGGTAAGACATTTCTCCTACTTGTCAGCCCTTGCAGGTTTTCTAGAACGTTCACGAAATTCTCTGGTAGACTGTTCGTCATTCCGGATATGACGATTGTTATTTCACAATGTGCTGTGCTCTTATCTAACGTTTGTACGATTTGTGGCTGGCAGGACATTTCACTTTTAAAATAAATAGAGAAACTTTGTTATCTTAAAATAGTGTACATATGGAACGACAGTAACCACAATTACAATTCATCCGTGCCTCGAGGTTATCAAGTCCAAGTGTAGTGTAGCGTTAGCCTAACAAGTGGAACAATGCAAGGAATCCTTGAGAAGGCTAACAAGTCCGAGTCGCTAATCACAACTCTCGCTATTAGAAAACCCGCAGAGGAAGTAAAGAAATGCGACAGGAAGGTTCTTGTTGAAGAGGACTACATTGAGGTAATGACTGATAAAGAGCTGCCAGCTAATACCCAGATGGCTAATTTAAATAATCTGTATGTCTTTCCAAATTGCATTAGCTAGTCTGTTTGTTGAAGAGGGCGTTCTCGGCAAGTAGGCGGTTTAGGTCGTCGTATTGGATTATGTTACATTGTTCAGAGATCAGATGTTATCTGTGCGATTTATAAAATTGTTCATGGCTAATGAAACGTTAAATTACTGCTTGTGTTGGTTGGTGTGTGTGTGTCGCTTCTAAACTTTGCAAAACGAACATTGGCTTCTCCGTTAACGACAAGTTGTTTTCATCACTAGATATCGGTAGGCTATCTGCTAGAGGTCCACGCAGAATGACCGAACGCGCTAATTTACCGAACAAATACTTTCACGTTCACATTTCACCACTTGTTAGTCATGTCATCTATCTGTACGGTAAAATGGTTCATCGGAAAAGTTGCAAAATTGCCAACTTCACTTTGGAAAATCAGCTGTCACTCGGCTATTAACAAAACCATTACATTTCAAACACGGTGATAGTATTCTACCAAATATGATGAAACTGCATATGGTATTGCACCCGTGAGGCAAGCGTGAGTAGAGTTTTGTTCGTTTATCTGGCGTGGACCTCTAGCTTGATAAAGAATAAGATAGCTGTGCGGCAATGATGCACGTTACAGTACATTTCTAATAATCAAGGTGTACCCTGTCTGTGGACTTTAGAGGAATGGAGTAAACTTTAGAGGAATGGAGTACATTTAAACTGTATTCCTGTCTTGCAGGGCTTAGGGAAGATCATTCAGCGAGACTTCTTCCCAGATGTCACAAAACTGCAGGCTCAGAAAGACTACCTGGAGGCGGAGGAAACTGGAGACTTGGGGAAGATGCGAGAAATCGCTATTAAATACGGGTCCGTTTCGAACAGATCTACCCCGCGCGTCAGCATGCCATGTAAGTTTTTAAAAAAGTAATAGGGTCAATAGAATGAAGTGTTGTGTCTATTTATTCTATTTTTTCATTTGAAGTGTAATTCAAAGGATATCCCCCTCAGTAAATATCACTCAACAAGAAAGAAGAGAAAGCGCATACACCCCGGGGATAGATTTATTTCCTGGTTAGAAGAACACTTCCATGTCAGGTGTTCAAAGCTGACCTTGTGTTTTCCAGTGTTGTTTGATGGCTTCTGTGGCTTGTTTCAGATGTGTCACCAGCTTCATTTGAAACCCCAGAGGGTAGGCCTGTGTCTCCCTCATCCTCCCATGGCAAACTCAGGTCTGGAATGAGAGAATCAGGATATGGTAAGGTGCTCTCTGTATTCAGTGTTTTCCACAGTAGTTTATTTGGTCAAAAATGTTCTACATACTCTACGTCTGTTTGAAGGGAGTACTGGACAAGTAGCAGTGTTCGTCACCAATGTAGGGTCTGTGATGTGTCATAGTCAGCCCTGGGTGGCCACAGCCGATAGAGGTACTGGATAGCAAACTATGGCTTGGGTATTAAAGGCACGGCTCGTATGTTTACAGGACTGAAGGATGGTGTACGAGAGGAGAAGGAACTGCCATGCCTGGATCGGTTTCTGGCTAAGAATACCAGTGAGGACAATGCCTCCTTTGAGCAGATTATGGAGCTCGCCAAGGACAAGGAGAAGCTGAGGCACTCATGGCTCTATGAGGCAGAGGAAGAGTACCAACAGGTACTCGCACCAGAACACAAACCATACCATCCCATATGAGGCACACAACTTCACTGCACTCCATATCAGTTACTTAGCGTCAATGTACTCTGTACACACATCATGTATCATTGTTCGTACCAATAGACATTAGGTGTTCATTCCAGCCATACTAGATACACACACTATCGTGTACTCAGTCCAGGCCTTATATCACACACACACACCATACCAACATATCAGGTACTCGTTGCACTGAACACATGTATCAGCTACTCAATCCATACCACACAAAACAGTTGAGCGCTTACTGTAGACCATTTAATGCAGAGCTGTCAGATTTGGCTGTGTGTGTGTAGCTGATTTCAAAACCAGCCTTCATCTGTATTGTTTCCCCCCCTCAAAGCGCCATGAGGAATACATGGCGCTACCTTCATCAGAGGTCCAGGCCATCGAGAGCACAAAGGCAGGATTGGAGACGTGGGTGTACAAAGCCAAAAACGCCCTCATGTATTATCCAGAAGGTAAGGACAGGATTGCCGCCCTTGTTTGTTAATTGAATAATTTTTTTACATGACGTTATATGCTGGAAAGTAATTTGCTGTGTTGTTACTCATTGATTACCTTTCTGAATTGTAAGGAGTGAAAGACGAAGACGCGATCTTTAAGAGACCTCGTGAGGTGGTCCATAAGAACACACGGTTTCTGGAGGACCCCTTTAGCAAAGCCCTCAACAACAGCCAGATCAAGGAGGCTGCGGCTCTCAATGCACAGGTACTCCAATAACCAACGGATCTAACTCCTAAACTATTCTGTTAAATAAATATTCCCTATAACCGGTGTGACAACCACAATCATATTCCTCTATGTCTTTTTTTCACCCAGTACAAACAGGGCAAGGTTGGCCCCGATGGGAAAGACCTGCTTCCACACGAATCCCCTAAAGTAAATGGCTTTGGGTATGTTGGGACTCCATCACCTATGCCTGGTGAGTACGATGGTCTGTGGGATGCTGACATTCAGTCCCGTCTTCCTCAAAGACTCAGTTATTATAAAAAGTTGACGCAGGATTGTGCAAGTTTTTTTTTGTATTGTTTAATATTGAGTAGTGTCGCATATGCATGTTCACACTATCTGCCAACTTAACACATTATTTTTGTAGAAATTGAATAGAGTTCTTGGGGAGTTCTGAATATTACACTGGGTAAAATGGTGTGATGTCATGTATTGTGAAAGTGGGCGTCATTGGATGGGTGTAGACGACCCCTGTAATGCATGTGGCCAAGACTACACATGTGACCTCTTTCTGCTTCTCTAAGGTGTGGCTGACTCCCCGCTGATGACCTGGGGTGAGATCGAGAGCACTCCGTTCCGTCTGGAAGGCTCTGATTCTCCTTATATAGAGAGAAACGTCGGCCCTTCCTTTAAGGTGAATCAAAGCCTCACTTTACCCTGGTTGTCTAAATCTGTTAGTTTATCATGTTCTATGATCATCTTCCTTATGCTTATTATAATGTATAGTTTGACATAGCTTGGGCGTGAAGGGGTCTCCTGTAGTGTGCCATGCTGTGATACAAAGCTCAGCTTACAGTGCAAAAACCCTAGTCAGTATGGTAACCAAACTTGCACTTGCAGATTCCTGAACCAGGAAGAAGAGAGCGGCTAGGTTTGAAAATGGCTAACGAGGCCATGGCCAAAAACCGAGCCAAGAAGCAGGAGGCGTTGCGCAAAGTCACTGAAAACCTGGCTAGGTGAGGGGAACGTGGTCTGATCGACACTCAGTGCACATTCACCAGTAGGCTCTCTTGCATGTCAGAACATAGCTCTCACATTAGCCGTCAGATTGTTTGCTCACCATATACAATATGGCAACACAGACTTCTACTAGACATGTAGCTGGATGGTCTTACTGATGAGCATGTTTTTCACTTTTATTGCCTGTGTTGCCTTTTGCAAGGCTTTTTGAGGTAAATCTGCATCCCTGAATGTATCCATTCCAAAGCTATGAGAAGTGATTGGTTATCCAGATGCCTTAATCCTTTTCTTCCTTACAGTCTCACGCCCAAGGGTGTGACGCCAGCCGCCCTCTCCCCTGCCCTCCAGAAGCTTGTCAACCGCTCCTCCAGCAAGTACACAGACAAAGCCCTGCGTGCCAGCTACACCCCCTCACCCTCGCACCGGGGCGCTGGCTCCAAGACACCCCTGGGGGGGTCACTCACGCCCCACGACACCCCAACACCTGGCAAGATCCACACTCCGTCGTCACAAGACCCCGCCTCCATCACTGACGATCTCCTGCAGCTTCCTAAGAGGAGAAAAGCCGCTGACTACTTCTAACAAGCAGACTGTCCCTTTGCCTGGGCAGGGAAGACTAGACCAAAACTGGACTCAAAGCGGTCTGTCTAAAATATATGAGGAAAATGATACACATATTTCACCTCCTTATCGGGAAGGCAGTTCCACTGAGTGCAGGAGAGTTCTGAACAGAACTGTTTATGGAAACTCCTATCAATCTCATCCTTAGAAACAATGATTTTTGTAAACAGAGTCCTAACGGTCTCGTCCTTTTGATCTTGGTTGGGATACTTCACTGGCTGGCTGAGTGATGCCCTCTCTCGGTTTTAGAACAAGCTTAACTTGGCACGAACAACGTGCATATGCTTTTGTACATAGAAAATGTTAAAGGATATTCACAGCAAATGTCACTGTGAAAGAAGACATTTTTGTATAGTAAGTACAGAGTGATTTAAACTGTTGTATTTTGTTGTTTTTAATTTCAATTCTTTGAACGACTTTGTGTCACATTGCTGATGATGATGTCCTTGTCAAGAACCTATTTTCTACATCAAGTTAAAATGCTATTCTTGGAGCGTTACAGAGTTGTAAATAAGGTCCTACCTTACAGTAGAATGACCAGATATTCATTAAATGGCTGAATGTCACTACTGTATGTGTTATGATTGAGTAGAGGTTGTAGTCTGTGTCCTTACCATCAAGTCACACAGGCTACTTCAGTCCTGGGCGAGGATGGTCCAGCCTGGTCCTCTTTGCCAGGGCCTGGAGTGATGTCTGTCTCCACCTTCCCTTCCACGTTTTTCTTGTCCTTGCTGCTGGAGGCTGGTTTAGATGTGGACGGCCCATCGCGGTGTCTGCTGCTTACCTCACCTGTCTTTCCTAACCAGTGATGTTCTAGGATGGCACCGATGTCCAGTCGTTTTTTGACATCTGGGTGCAGTGTCTTGTAGATCATGTCTTTACATTCTGCCGGGACGTGTTTGGATCGAGGAAAGTCCACCCGATGCTCCTTTTGAATTCTGAGCATTCTTTTGATGTTTGAGTCATCGTAAGGCATGGACCCACACATCATAACAAACAAAATCACGCCCATGCTCCACACGTCATACATTTTAGGGTTGTATGGTATGCCCTGCAAAACCTCGGGTGCTGCATAAGCTGCAGATCCACAAAAAGTTTTACTTAGTTCCATCTTCCCGGTGTCATCGTAAATAACCCGTCGTGTAAATCCGAAATCTGTCACTTTCAAATTGAAGTCTTTGTCTAAGAGTAAATTCTCGCACTTCAAATCACGGTGGACGATTTGTTGGTCATGGAGGAATTTAATTGCCAAGGACAACTGTCGAAAAAGTTTTTTTGAGAAATCTTCAGGTAGTGCGCCCCGGCTTTTGACAAACTCCAACAGGTCTCCCTGTACGCCGAGCTCCATAATGATGAATACTTTTCCATTTGACGTTTCGAAAATCTTAAAAATTTTCGCGATGTTTGAATGGCTCAAGCTTGCTTGGATTTCCAGTTCTCGTGGCAAGAATTTTTCCAAGAAATCAGCGGCTGCTTTTTTCCTATTAATTATTTTAACTGCCACGTTTGCGTTTTGGCTTTCAGAATAGGCGGACTTGACTTTTCCATATGACCCATCCCCTAATGTACTGCCTAATATGTAACCGCATTTCTTAAGAACCAGAGACTCATCCATGTTGGAACACCTGCGTTAAGGCTGGCTTGATTCTGTCAGCCAGGCATTATGCGCACTTTTTAGCAGACAACAAATGTTTGCTTCATTTGCTGTTGTTGGTGGTGGAATGACATGTCTGAAGATACTTTCATCAACCCCTTCACTGTCAATTTTTTTTTTACATGACGCCGAACTTTTAACTACGACACCCGACGTCATAACAAATGAATTCTAAGCGTCATAAATCTTTGTCTCACCTTTGTCAACATAGGGACTTTTTTATCGTCCGAAGCCTGAACATACATGTTTGAGGGGGGGGGGAAGGAAAATTAATTGAAGTCATTAAATTAATAATTGTATATTTCCGGTTGTGAAATATGAAGAATACGATTTATTAACAAGCAGTTAAAGAACCTAATGAAATGGATTTCTCGCATTACTTGTAATTGTGATTGTTACAAAAATATGTAATTGTTTTTAATTCAGCATTTAATAACCACCTCAAACTCGTTTAAGATAACAAACGAGGGGGTATTCCATGGCTACGTGATGTAGCGATACACCTGGGTAAATAAAGCTTTCCCATGCGACTCTTTTATTAGGAGGTTTACCACTTACTTTGACTTCGACCAACGTTTATCACTAAGCCACGTACTTGGAATACCCCTGTTTCATGTAAGAATTACAAGTCTGTCAGCCACATATCTTTCCCCCAATTATATTCATTATAATTAAACACGCTCATCCATACGGTGATGTAACAAGAGGAGGGGGGACTTATTACATACTTAGAAAACACATAGTAAATGACTAATGCAGTAGCCTACAACATGTTTGTAGACCACGTTTTCAAGGGAATATGCTGCATGCTTTATTGGGGAGGGTTGTATAACCTGATACCATCAAAACGACGGAGCTAAACTAGAAAATGCATTTCCTGAAGGAAATACCAGTGCATGAAATGCAAAGGTTAAGAAAGGAAGAAGAAAAGAAAGAAGAGTGAAAGAAGGAAAGAAGAAAGGAAAGAAGAGTGGAAGAAGGAAATACAAAAGGAAAGAAGAGTGAAGAAAGGAGAGAAGAGCGGAAGAAGGAAAGAAGAGTGAAAGAAGGAAAGAAGAAAAGAAAGAAGAGTGAAGAAAGGAAAGAAGAGTGGAAGAAGGAAAGAAGAAAAGAAAGAAGAGTGAAATAATGAAAGAAGAAAGGAAAGAAGAGTGAAGGAAGGTAAGAAGAGTGGAAGAAGGAAATAAGAAAAGAAAGAAGAGTGAAAGAAGGAAAGAACAAAGGAAAGAAGAGTGAAAGAAGAAAATAAGAAAGGAAAGAAGAGTGGAAGAAGGAAAGAAGAGTGAACAAGAGTGGCTCTGGATGAAGAGATAAAGAGAGAGTGAAAATATTGAAAAAAGGAGATAAAAATGGAGTGAAGAAGAGAGATTGAGTGTGAGAGAAAGTTGACTGAGAGAGAAAGATGGAGAGATGGAGAGAAAAAAAAGTAGAGAATGGATGGTGTCTTAATGTTCCTAGTTACAGTTAAATTGAGAGGGACAGAGAGAGTAGAGGTTCCTTTGATTTGGTGCAGCTGTCAGTGAAGCACAGGTGCAAGCCAGTAGACCCTATAATGATGTCATAATGGCCCAATGTAAGTCAATGGGAGAAATTTATATTTGTTTTTCTTTAATATCTTAAAAAGTATAAAGTTTAGAAAAGTGAAAAATACATAGCATAAGTGTCGTTTACAAGACCTACGCGTCAAAGTTTGAATGAAGTTTCTACGTTAAGCGGTTCGGGCTGAATTAATCGCAGAAAAAGGTAACAAGAATAAGAAGAGGAAGAAGAAGAAGAAGCCTAGGAATAACAATACAGGGCATTTCATGCACTGTAATTACTAGATTGTCAATGTCTTTAGGAGAACTGATCAGAAATTTGATTTAAACTATTTTCAACTTTTTCATATAAAACATAGATATTTTTCCCTTTCCGTTCATGCATTTGCCGTTAAATGTTTGCAGTGTTGCATGATTTGAAAAAAGATATACCTTTCCCCTGTATACTGATGGCTATAATTACAGTGCATGAAATGCCCTGTATTGTTATTCCTAGGCTTCTTCTTCTTCTTCTTATTCTTGTTACCTTTTTCTGCGATTAATTCAGCCCGAACCACTTAACGTAGAAACTTCATTCAAACTTTGTCGCGTAGGTCTTGTAAACGACACTTATGCTATGTATTTTCCACTTTTCTAAACTTTATACTTTTTAAGATATTAAAGAAAAACGAATATAAATTTCTCCCATTGACTTACATTGGGCCATTATGACATCATAATAGGGTATTTAAACTGGCTTGCACCTGTGCTTTACTCTGCCGTGCTAAGGCAAAAGACCGTAACTTCAAGTTTGGTCAAAAATGAGTTTTTGAGGTATTTGTAAAATATCAGCAGTAATTACAGTGCATGAAATGCCCTGTATTGTTATTCCTAGGCTTCTTCTTCTTCTTCTTATTCTTGTTACCTTTTTCTGCGATTAATTCAGCCCGAACCGCTTAACGTAGAAACTTCATTCAAACTTTGTCACGTAGGTCTTGTAAAGGACACTTATGCTATGTATTTTTCACTTTTCTAAACTTTATACTTTTTATGATATTAAATAAAAACGAATCAAAATTTTCCCATTGACTTACATTGGGCCATTATGACATCATAATAGGGTCTTTAAACTGGCTTGCACCTGTGCTTCACTGACACCTGCGCCAAATCAAAGGAACCTCTTCTCTGTCCCTCTCAATTTAACTGTAACTAGGAACATTAAGACACCTTCCATTCTCTACTTTTTTTTCTCTCCATCTCTCCATCTTTCTCTCTATCCCTCTCAGTCTACTTTCTCTCACACTCAATCTCTCTTCTTCACTCCATTTTTATCTCCTTTTTTCAATATTTTCACTCTCTTTTTCTCTTTATCCAGAGCCACCCTTGTTCACTCTTCTTTCCTTCTTCCACTCTTCTTTCCTTTCTTTTTCCACTCTTCTTTCCTTCTTTCACTTTTCTTTCCTTTCTTCACTCTCATTTCTTCTTTCCTTCTTTCACTCTTCTTTCCTTTCTTCTTTCCTTCTTTCACGCTTCTTTCTTTTCTTCTTTCCTTCTTCAACTATTCTTTCCTTCTTTCCTTTCTTCACTCTTCTTCCCTTTCTTCACTCTTCTTTCCCTCTTCCACTCTTCTTTCCATCTTCCACTCTTCTTTCCTTCTTTCACTCTTCTTTCTTTTCTTCTTCCTTTCTTAACTTTTGCATTTCATGCACTGGTATTTCCTTCAGGAAATGCATTTTCTAGTTAAACAAATGTACTGATATTAAATGTACTACTAACATGCCATTATCAAATTAAAGCCAGTGACATCAGTATTTTGGTTGATTTCACGATGTATAGGCTACCGACAGTTAGCATACCAAGCTAGGTAGCATTACCATTAGAATTGCATGGCAGATATGCTAAGCTATCGGGCTATTCCCCCACCCAGTGCCTGTGGCTAGTCCGAAAAAGGTGCATCTAAATCGGGTAACTTCGCTTGGCGAGCGGGGGCATGTGGAGGGGGAAAATGGGCCTCATTCTCTATCGTTCTCTCTCTCTCTCTCTCTCTCACACACACACACACACACACACACACACACACACACACACACACACACACACACACACACACACACACACACCCAATGGACTGACATAGATGTTTTATGTGTTTCATGTGACAATTCAAGTTCATTGTTTTATGTGCTTAATGTGATAATTCAATGGTGTGTGTGTGTGTGTGTGTGTGTGTGTGTGTGTGTGTGTGTGTGTGTGTGTGTGTGTGTGTGTGTGTGATAATCATTGTATTGGTAATTGTGATAAATGAAATAGTATTACTACTGATTAATTAATAGGGTCATTATTCCATTGTTATCATACCACTGAGCTTTAAGAAGTTACTGCCTTCTGCCTTAGTATGCTTCACTGACACCTGTGCCAAATCCAAAGAACCTCTTCTCTCTCTGTCCCTCTCAATTTAACTGTAACTAGGAACATTAAGACACCATCCATTCTCTATTTTTTTTTCTCTCCATCTCTCCATCTTTCTCTCTGTCAACTTTCTCTCACACTCAATCTCTCTTCTTCACTCCATTTTTATCTCCTTTTTTCAATATTTTCACTCTCTCTTTATCTCTTCATCCAGAGCCACTCTTGTTCACTCTTCTTTCCTTCTTCCACTCTTCTTTCCTTTCTTATTTTCTTCTTCCATTTTTCTTTCCTTCTTCCACTCTTCTTGCCTTTCTTTTTTCCTTCATCCACTCTTCTTTCCTTCTTCCACTTTTCTTTCCTTTCTTCACTCTTCTTTCCTTCTTACACTCTTCTTTCCTTTCTTCTTTCCTTCTTTCACTCTTCTTTCTTTCCTTATTTCCTTCTTCCACTCTTCTTTCCTTCCTTCACTCTTCTTTCCTTTCTTCTTTCATTATTTCACTCTTCTTTCTTTTCTTCTTTCCTTCTTCCACTCTTCTTTCCTTTCTTCACTCTTCTTTCTTTTCTTCTTTCCTTCTTTCACTCTTCTTTCCTTTCTTCTTTCCCTCTTCCACTCTTCTCTCCTTTCTTCACTCTTCTTTCCTTTTGTCTTTCCTTCTTCCACTCTTCTTGCCTTTCTTTTTTCCTTCATCCACTCTTCTTTCCTTCTTCCACTTTTCTTTCCTTTCTTCACTCTTCTTTCCTTCTTACACTCTTCTTTCCTTTCTTCTTTCCTTCTTTCACTCTTCTTTCTTTTCTTCTTCCTTTCTTAACCTTTGCATTTCATGCACTGGTATTTCCTTCAGGAAATGCATTTTCTAGTTTAATATCAATATCTGGGCAATCTGGCAGAATGTTACATTAAGAAGAATAAACCCCGCCCCCTGTCTGTAAACTGATTGGTTGTCTAGTGTGTTTGGGATTGTTGTGATGGGAGAACGGAGCCATCTTGTTTTATTTCTGTTCTTGGGTATATTGGTCAGGCTGGTAGTCTCAAAGGAGGTTTGCGGGTGTCAAATTATGTAGATCGTTTGTACTATATGTGTTTATAGTTGCAGTTCCATTATGGGCCACGTTTTTTTGTCGACGAGGAAATAACAAATAGCTAGATCGATCTTCGTTGCACGTTGTTGACGAGGGTGTGCTAGTTCATATTCTCGGTTATTTTCTTTCTGTGTGGGTGAACTACTATGAATGGAGGATAAATGTTGCCGAAGGCTGACAGCAGCAGTTTCGTCCTTGTCTTGTCTCTCCTGTTTGTTCTGACTTTAACGGATCCACCACGGACAGGTAAGTGCATGTGGTTGTAACACAATTTGGCCACCGTTAACTGGGTAGTGAGCTGCTATTTAGCTACAACAGCTTGCTAGGTTACCATGCTAGCTAGCCTAGTAGCTGGTATGCGATTAAGTTATCTGGCGTTAGCATGCCTTCTTGTTTGTGATTGTTGTGCATTGTGTTTTGCGTTCTGCATGCAAGTTAATGCAAATGTAGCTGTCATTTGGAAAAGCTCAGCATTTTAGGAAACAAAGTAGCTTGTAATTGGACAAATTGTAAGCTAACGTCAACGTTTGTGACAGGCCTTGATTGGGACTTGGCCTACTGCCTCGGCTGAGATTTACTCGTGTATCCATGCATAGGCATTTCGCTCCTAATGCAGAGACTAAATCTTGCGAAGCTAAATCATTAATTATTTCACATCGATAGTCGGTATTTACATCATATCTCTCAGTCGCGGGTACAGTAACTAAGGACTAAGTAAGAGAAAGCTACCGCTAGCTTGATTTTTAGCCATTTGGTTTTTAATCCGCTCGTAGCCTGCATACTAAATGCATTGTAGAGATCGCGTCAACAGTTGTAGGCAGGAGTTCTGTAACGTTATATGCTAAACTGAAGCACATACAAAGGTGTTCTAGAATATATGCCTTAAATTAAAAGTGCATTTTAAGTGTACAGGCTAGGCTATATGCAGCCATCTCATGAAACACCCTTGTTTCCTTTATGTTGCAGGCTAGTATTACTGGCAAAAGCACCCTACGCAACAACTATTAATAGTAATAGTCATTATAATTAAAGTGATGGATTAGGAAACACAAATGCTGCACTGCTTGTTTGATCAGATCGCCGCTCTCTCACCTGACTTGTTTTTTTTTTTTTTAACGTAGACTGACCTTATACCACGGCTATAAACTGAAAGTGTAAATGTCTAACTGTTTCACACTTTACACCGAATTTCTGGCGGTACTTGTAGTCGATTGAGGAACGTTAGATTTAGTTTACTCAAATGTGTTGCCCAGCCAGACTCGGATTAGACCTGTCCCTACAGTGGCAGGTGGTGGAATGTCAAAAGGTTAGTCTGTGTGGATTTAACGTCTGACTCTGCACCAGTTAGCGGACTTAAACAACCATGGGTTATCAGAATGCAACACGGTGCTAATTTTAAACCTGGGGCATTGCGTGGTGGCTCTGTTTGCGCTGTCAAACTAGGGTGGCCGCTCCTCTATGACTGATCGTTTAGGTAAGGTAACCACGATTATGCCACCATCGGAGCTCCTGAAGCCACCCGTGTTGCTAGTTTAAAAGCAGAAAGCAGTAGATTAGTTTGTTTTAAGTTTCCAGTGTTAGATTTTCAGTGTTAGAACTTAACAAAACATAGGCCTTTTACACACAAATAATGACATGGGCTGTCTGTGTATTTTTTTTCTAGTGATGATTTAGCAATTCAAAGTGAAAATATTAAAAACATTTTCGCATTTTATCCTAAATGATGTGTAATTTAAGGATTGAAATGCAGGCGATTCCAACAGCAGCAGTAGTAACTAGTTTAAAGTCGTCCATGACTGAACACACCATCCCTTGGTTACGTGGTTCCAGACATTTCCAACCCAACACAGGAGTGGTTGGTCGCTCTAGTCTCGTTAGACTGAAAGTGTGTTTTTGTGACCAACTAAAGTCACAAGACGTGCCATGACCTGCCGCCAGCTGCAGCAAGTGTGTTTCAGCCCAAGGAGTGTTGGAGCAGGGCAGTCTGGCCTTTGCTGGCCTGTTTGTTTGAAGCGGCGCACTGTCATGTGATGGGTTTGTGAATGAATGAAACAAAGAGGGCAGTACTGCTCCCTCCTCTGGTCTTTAGGCGAGTGGTGAGGGTCCTGTGTCTGCCACATAGAAGCTCGTAAAGCAGCTTCTTAAACAGAGCCCGGCTTTGTGTTGGCACTTAGTAATTCTCCACCAGCCACAGACAGCCTAGAAAGACATTTTAAAGGCAGTTAAGCATGACACTGAGTTTTCTGCCAGCTTGACTTGACAGTCTCGTTTGAAGAGAAGCAGAAACTGTGGGTGGTCTTAGACGTGACGTATTTTATGATGAGACAGGTGGCCTAAATGGGCCTTCAGGGACCCCCCATTGCCCCTTATGTATTTAAGCATTGGCAAATGGGACACCTCCCCTAATTAACAACTCCCTAGGTGGCCAATGACTCCCTGAAAGATGAAGGCTACATTCCACTACCCAGACCCCACTATCTGTGTGTGTCTGTTTGTGCTGTATGTATGTATGTCTGTGTGTGTGCCGCCAGTTGTCAGTCAGTGTACTGTGTCTCTCTGAGCAGTCTTCTTCACTGAGCTGTTGTGAACTGATTAGTTAAGCCTTCACCTGTTGTGTGTTTCGTTGCAGGCCCTCGGCTAGCGTTGGCCAGGCTTCTGTCAGGTAAGCACCCCTGTTCTCCCCCAGTGTGGTGTAGTGGTTTCTCCCATATATCCTCGGGCTAGGCTGTCAAAATTGTGAAATGAACTCCGTAGACAACCACATTGTACATTATGGAAATCCGAAGTGTCTATCTGGCAAGCTGGGGACCACTTCTAAGACGGTGTTTACTATGTACTGGTGCTCCACTGTGTTTGTTACTCAGGGTGAATGTTCTAATTAATGTTGCATGAGTGTCTTGGTGAGTGCAAGCCTACATGTGTTGTTCGTCAAGTAGGATCCTACTTCCAGAACAGCGTGTGATGAAAGTCTCCATTCTGTGTGCAGTTTTCTCCGCTCCTGCTGGAACTCGTAGTTCTTTTGTTATCTGAATAGAGGGCCTCGATCAGATCTTTTGACATACTCATGTTTATCATGGAATAGTTGAGGATCATGAAGGATCAGGTTCAGCGGAGCAGTGTTCCCTTGTTCCCTCCTAACTCTGTCTAGACCCTTTTGCTTCATTTGAGCCCTGTGTTACTCATAGCCATCATTTATTATAAATGTCACCTTGCCCTTCTATTGATACGAAGGCTAGCAGTCTGAGTCTGCTTTGTTGCGAGGACTGTGTAGATCAGAGCTGAGACGGATGTTTGCCAAGTACTGTGTCGTTACGGAGTGGGTCACATTAGAGAGACAGAGGCTCTAAGAATCTCTCTCTGTGCTGTGTCCTTATGGAGTGGGTCACGTTGGCCAGACAGAGGCCCAAACCAAACTAAAACAGACCTCTGTTTTCTTCCAGAGTGAATCTGTTAGTGGAGCGGGCGCTTTCCTCCCTCTGACCATTATTCATGAAAGCAGAGGAGTCCAGCCATGGCTGTAGCTGAGCTTTGGACTTTTATGTTCTTTTTTTAACACAGTACTATGTCCTTATGGAGGGGATTACTGTAGCCAGACAGAGGCCCCCGATTATATCTCCGTGCTCCGTCCTCACGAAGTAGATCAGCATTGATGTCCTGCAGCTAGACAGAGGCCCTGTCCTCTGGGTGTACGGAGGCCATGGGCAGGCTCAGCTCACAGTGAAGTCTTCATAGTCATTCATCAGACTCCAAGCTGCGCTTGTCTGGGTGGACTTTCGTGTACTGACCCTGTCCCTCACCATTTCATTCTCATCAGCAGTCTTCTGTTGCGTTCCTTCAGTTATGCACCTGCATGCAGTTAGTCCATCACATATGACACAAGTGCTTCCATGCGCGTGGGAGCGTGGGTAAGAAATACACAGTGGCCAATACGTTTGTGGTTGTATTACTCTTCGATTGAATAACAGACACAAACCAAACCAAAAACTGACCTCCTCCAGATTAGTGAACCTTTTAGAGGAGCTGATGCTTTAAAAAAAACAGCTCACTGACCTTTATTCAAAACACCAGAGGAGTTCAGCCATGGCTGAGGCTGCACTTTGGGCTTTGTATGATAGCCAGATACAATACATCATGGTTGGAGATGTGAACTGTTTAGGATGCTAATGCAGTTTATATGTATGCATTCTCATAAATCATACGACTTAAATGTACTAATGACCTTGACTTTGATTCTCTGTGTGTGTGTGTGTGCTCACAGAGCTGCGTTGCAGCCCTGGGCAGTTTGCATGCCGCAGTGGGAAGATGCAGTGTATCCCTCTGTCCTGGCAGTGTGATGGCTGGACCGCTTGTGATGACAAGAGCGATGAGATGGACTGCCCCCGTAAGTAGCAGACACATTAAATACTGTATCAACATATGGTGTCACTATGTCATGGCAATACCCCCCCCTAACACACACAAACAAACACATATTTACACACATTTTAAAGGGAAGCAGACAACCTCAAACACCATTCTCACATGCTTGCAAAAATTCATGCTGTACATTCAGAAGGAAGCAAACGACCTCAGACATTGATCTTAACAGTACACTCACGCACACACAAGTACACACGGACACACACACACACACACACACACGCACACACGCACACACACGCCCATACACGCACATACACGCACATCCACACACTTAAAGCCCCTGTATGATCAGAAACCCTCTGCTGCATATGGAGTCTGACTAAAGCAGAAGTGGCTTGTTGATATTCAGACTGACAAGTGATGACTCTGTCATTCTTCAGCCAGCAGAACTCTGAAAGCCAAAACAGTCTTTTCCAGGGAAAGGACATGTTTTCAATAAAAGAAAACCAAAACAAGACAGTATATTGAGTTTGAGAAGCACAATGTGTCGCTTTCACAAACTGTTTACACCCAGCATGCTACGAGTTAGCAGATGTCTTCCTCCTGTGTAAACTTCATTGTGCAGACAGCACAGTCTCGCACTGGAGTTAAACACACAATTTCGTAAATGGCTGTAGACCTGCTAGCAAAGAGGCTAAAACCCATGAGTGCTAGTATCTGTCGCTAACACGTCTCTTAGTGTGTTGGGGAATGAGGTTTACCCACTGCACAGACCAGAGTCTTCTAGTAATATAGTTCATCCCGGTTCTAATCCACCCACAGGTGGAGACCTGAGTCTTCTGGTTCACCCTGGCTCTAGTCAGACAAAACCTCCACTTTAGACATGAGACTGAGTACCTGATTGCCATGATGCTACCATGACCACCACCCTTCGGTAGACTGAGGCATTATCCTTTAAAGGGACTTGAGATGGAACAGATCACTCGGTCCATATGGGAATGGGTGACATGTAAGGTCATGCACAACTTAGAAGTGATCCAGATGTATGAAATACCAGAGAGATTGAGACAGTGGAATAGAGCAAGACACGCAGACAGCCAGAGAGATCAACAGACTGATGCTATGGAGCTGTGTTTCGTTAGCTGGTAATTACCGCTTTTTGACTGGTAAAATTGATAAAAATCTAATACATTTAAAACTTGCCGGTCAAAATGTCCAATGATAATGCTCATATGACACAAAATGTATCCTGAAACGCAATGTTTGTGTTTTAATGAAAACAAATAAATCAATTAAGTAAGTTTTCTTATTCTATGTTTCAAAAAGGAATGAGTCACAACATTCGATAGCTTCCTCTCATATGAGATTGCATGCGGAGAGAATGGATTTTATCCAACCACGTCTAGTAGCTAAGCAGAACAGTTTGATAGTTTTTAATTGCATCAGATTAGAATAATTTATTGTCAAGCCAGATCATGTTTGCGAAGTTGCAATTGCAGTCTACACTGGAGGAGGGGTAGGTTTTGGACATTATACAGTATATTCGTATTGAATTTCTGTGCCACCCTATATATGCCTATCCCATTGCCCACCCCAGGATGACATCCTGGTAACAGTCCAACTGGTTTGAAGACATTGTCTGATATGAGGACAATATAGGTCAGCCTTATTTTTGCGTTTGTTACATACTTTGCTCTATAAACATGTGCCGATAAGTTTTGAATTTTACTAGTAAAATCAATTATTGTCAGACACTGGGCCGCCAAAAAAAAATCTTTGTGGAAACCCTGCTGTGTGTCACACACACACACACACACACACACACACACACACACACACACACACACACACACAGCATGCCCCTTGTCTGATCCCTGCCTGTAAGAGCCCTGATTAGGGAGATGGGGGTTGAGAGGGTGGATTTGTTTGCCATGTGACCTTTGTTATCTAGTAGCGCTCTTGTGACTGAGCTTTCACAAACACACACACCCCCCTCTCACTCACACACCCACACTGCTCAGATCCCATCAAACGAGGTTAGACATCAACCGCACAATGCTGTTATGCAGAACGGGTGCTTCTCCGTTGCGCTTTGCTAGATTGCACTGCTGGACCTGGTAGAAACTCACCAGTAACAGGTCTGTGTGCCTGCCGGTACCTGCCTGCACTGTACACACAACACAGGACTCCCTCTGGACTTAAGCACTTGATGCTTTAAAGGTGAAACCTTGGAAGTGCCAAAATATGCTTTTGTACTGGCAGCAGCCAACCCTTACTCTTACAACGCTTGGCATCATGTGTGCCAGCTCACCCATCTGTTTTTCTTCTGAGCTCTGTCAATACCTTTGCCAAGTATCGATGGAAGTCAAAAATAATATCAAGTGTGTCCTACAGCCTTTTAATACATCGCACGACTGAGGTTGTGTGTTTAATTCTACACACACACACACACACACACACACTTGCACTTGCACTCACACACACTCAGTCACTCACACACATTCACTCCTTATACCTGTGCTTCTCTTCATACAGCCATAAAGGAGGAGCGGTATCGCTATGGCAACGGCTATGACCAGGTGGAAGACGTGATGGGTGTGGCCCAGCCTGTGCGCTTCAACAGTAAGTCCCTTCCCTTTTTTACCAGAACCTTTCTCAATCCCTTCCCCTCCACACTCTCCCCACCTCTCTCTGTCTGAGAAAGAGCATACCCTGCAAACTGCCTTGGCACTGTTAAGGAAGATCACTTGGCTCAGAGCCTGAGCCTCTTGAGTTACAGTCACAACATCTAGTACGAGTGACCCAGTTCCAGTTATTTACGTGTGTGTATGGTGATTGTAAATTATGTTTTTGGGCTGTTCCAACCATACGGTCGGATTGGTTGAGAAGTCTATCCATGCTGTTACCATTGGTTGAAAAGTGTAAACACGTTCTTACAACAGCGTGGTATTGTCTGGTGGTGGGATGTATCTGTATCATAATGCTGATGACTTTAAGAGAAATT
This sequence comes from Sprattus sprattus, assembly GCF_963457725.1. Lineage (NCBI taxonomy): Eukaryota > Metazoa > Chordata > Actinopteri > Clupeiformes > Clupeidae > Sprattus > Sprattus sprattus. The sequence goes on from NC_137909.1 coordinate 11,022,151, forward strand.
GTATGAAGGAGAAGGTAGTCAAATCAGATGAGGGCAAAAACAAGGGCATGCTCTGAAGCCCATTGGTTTAACTGTGGCCCTTGTGCTGTCGGATCCTGGGTAATTGCCTGAGCTCATGCCTGTTGTGTTGCCCACAGAGAAGTGCCCAAGTGGCTGGCACCACTACGAGAAGACAGCCAGCTGTTACAAGGTGTACCTAAGCAAAGAGAACTACTGGCAGGCGGTGGACACCTGCCAGAAGGTCAACGGCTCGCTGGCCACGTTCGTCACCAACGAGGAGCTCCAGTTCATCCTGAAGATTGAGGTGGACTTCGACGAGAAGGTCTGCGAAAGGAGGGACCAGTGCAAGTAAGTTTGGTGTTGTCATGATGGGGATGCTGTGTGTGGGTGGGTGTGTGTGGGTGTGTGTGTGTGTGTGTGTGTGTACAATTATGTGTCTCTTGCAAGCATGTGACTCTTTGGCTCCCCCTTGACAAGAAGATAAAAATAGAAAGAGAGAGTGTGTGTTTGTGCACATCTGGACATTCAAAGGTAGCTGCAAAGTTACACCTGTGATATTGTTCTTTTGTTTGTTGGTAAAACTAAGTGTGTGTGTGTGTGTGTGTGTGTTGTTTTTGCAGGTTCTGGGTGGGCTACCAGTACGTCATCACAAATCAGAACCACTCGATTGAGGGACGCTGGGAGGTGGCCTACAAAGGTGAGCTTCCTTCCCCCTCTTCCCCTGCAGCCAATGAAAACAATATTTGCCTCTGTCTTCAGCATCAAATTTAATCTAACTCGAAGGAATCTATCTAAGTGTTACTTCATATAGTAAATTAATGCATTTCCGTGTTATACTTCTGTATAAATCTATATGATCATGCTATATTTATAATGTACATTGTCTAACCTATGGGCAAACTTTAAGCTCCACAACTGACAGAGAAGTGTTCCTCCCCCCAGGTTCCATGCAGGTGTTCCTGCCCCCAGAGGGTCTGACGAGTTTGGGGGAGGCAGTGCCTCCGCAGGACAACGTGTTCTGTGCTCAGCTGCAGCGCTTCCAGATGAAGAGCATGAACGAGCGGGGCCTGCACAGTTGGCATGCCGAGAATTGCTACAAGAAGTTCCCCTTCCTCTGCAAAAGGAGTATGTGCTCTCCTCTCCTCTCCTCTCAAAATCTCCCTTCCTTTCTTTTCCTTTCATTGTCTTTCCAACTCTCTCCTCTCCTCTCCAACTCTCTCCTACTCTCTTCCCCTCTCATCACCTGTCCTCCTCTCTTTTCGCATCGGCTCTCAAACTCTCTCCTCCTCTCCTCTCTTCTCCTCTCCTCTCATCACTATTGGAACTTTCTCCTCATCTCGTCTTCTGTTTTTTTCTCTTCTTTTACTCTTGTCTCTTCTCAGCGCCTCCTTTATTCTCCTCCCTTTCGCTTTTTCTGCCTTCACTTCTCCCCTCTCCCCCTCTTGTCTACTCTCTTCTCTTTTCCTCTCCTCTCATCTGCCCTCTTCCCTTCCTCTCCTTACTCATCTCACAACACATTAGTAAGATGTTTTCATAACAGAGGAAAGAAGAGTCTTCAAAAGTACTGGTATTTTTCTAGTAACACAGTGTGGGAACGGTTGAAATGGACAAACACTAATTCCCTGTCATGAGCAGGATATGAATCATCTACTTATGTTTGATCACTCAAGGAATCGCTTCCATTAGATGTGTTAGTACACTTTTAACTATATCCATTGGAATTAGCATCATAGGTTACTCTAGCATCATAGGTTACTCTAGCATCATAGGTTACTCTAGCATCATAGGTAACTCTAGCATCATAGGTTACTCTAGCATCATAGGTTACTCTAGCATCATAGGTTACTCTAGCATCATAGGTAACTCTAGCATCATAGATCACTCTAGCATCATAGATCACTTTAGCATCATAGGTCACTCTAGCATCATAGGTTACTCTAGCATCATAGGTTACTCTAGCATCATAGATCACTCTAGCATCATAGATCACTTTAGCATCATAGATCACTCTAGCATCATAGATCACTTTAGCATCATAGGTTACTCTAGCATCATAGGTTACTCTAGCATCATAGGTAACTCTAGCATCATAGGTTACTCTAGCATCATAGGTTACTCTAGCATCATAGGTTACTCTAGCATCATAGGTAACTCTAGCATCATAGATCACTCTAGCATCATAGATCACTTTAGCATCATAGATCACTCTAGCATCATAGATCACTTTAGCATCATAGATCACTCTAGCATCATAGATCACTTTAGCATCATAGGTTACTCTAGCATCATAGGTTACTCTAGCATCATAGATCACTCTAGCATCATAGATCACTTTAGCATCATAGGTTACTCTAGCATCATAGATCACTCTAGCATCATAGGTTACTCTAGCATCATAGGTTACTCTAGCATCATAGATCACTTTAGCATCATAGGTTACTCTAGCATCATAGATCACTTTAGCATCATAGGTTACTCTAGCATCATAGGTAACTCTAGCATCATAGATCACTCTAGCATCATAGATCACTTTAGCATCATAGGTTACTCTAGCATCATAGATCACTCTAGCATCATAGATCACTTTAGCATCATAGGTCACTCTAGCATCATAGATCACTCTAGCATCATAGATCACTCTAGCATCATAGATCACTTTAGCATCATAGGTCACTCTAGCATCATAGGTTACTCTAGCATCATAGGTTACTCTAGCATCATAGATCACTTTAGCATCATAGGTCACTCTAGCATCATAGGTTACTCTAGCATCATAGATCACTCTAGCATCATAGATCACTCTAGCATCATAGATCACTTTAGCATCATAGGTCACTCTAGCATCATAGGTTACTCTAGCATCATAGGTTACTCTAGCATCATAGATCACTTTAGCATCATAGGTCACTCTAGCATCATAGGTTACTCTAGCATCATAGATCACTCTAGCATCATAGATCACTCTAGCATCATAGATCACTTTAGCATCATAGATCACTCTAGCATCATAGATCACTCTAGCATCATAGATCACTTTAGCATCATAGATCACTCTAGCATCATAGATCACTCTAGCATCATAGATCACTTTAGCATCATAGGTCACTCTAGCATCATAGATCACTCTAGCATCATAGATCACTCTAGCATCATAGATCACTTTAGCATCATAGATCACTCTAGCATCATAGATCACTCTAGCATCATAGATCACTCTAGCATCATAGGTTACTCTAGCATCATAGGTTACTCTAGCATCATAGGGAGTCATGAACAAAGGAGAACATCTGCATGCCTCCCTCCATTCTCCTTGCTACCATTTCTGTGGTATGAACAGTGAGATGGTGCGAAGTGCAGAAAGGGCTCCCTCATAGCTCATATTCTCATTTATAATTAAGTGAAGCCCTTGTTCTCTTTAGTGCCTTGAGACAATGTTATTGTTTGGGCGCTTTTTAAATAAAATTGAATTAAATTGAATTGTAGAACTGGCAGTGGGGTGTGGTGTGATCGCGGCAGTGGGAACAGGAACTGAGACTGACTCAGTCTTTTTAGGAGTGTGTGTGTGGATAGATGGGTTAGCTCCTCAGCTGACTCATGCTCACACACTTCAGGACTGTGTGTGCGTGTGTGTATGTGTGAGTGTTCTGCATTCTGTTGTGGTTTGTGTGTTTATCGATCCTAAACCTGTGAGTCCCCCTCCTGCCCGTCCTCAGGACAAACGTGTGTTGACATCAAGGACAACGTGGTGACCGAGGGCTACTACTTCACGCCGAAGGGTGACGACCCATGTCTGAGCTGCACGTGCCACGACGGCGAGCCAGAGATGTGTGTGGCGGCGCTGTGTGAGCGCCCGCAGGGATGCCAGCACTTCCGCAAGGACCCCAAAGAGTGCTGCAAGTTCACTTGCCTGGATCCAGGTACACACACACACACACACACACACACACACACACACACACACACTCAGACTCTCAGTGACACAGGCACACCAAAATAGAAATTCCTGCACTCACGCACACATTCATACAGGCATCGTCTATTATTTATACACATACCCCCTTACTGACTGCTAGAGCCTACCCTGTGCCTGTCTTATGTCTGTGTTTTACATGCATTGGTAAAGCATCTCCCTTGCCCCCTTTCTACTTTCTTTCTCACCCCCCCTCTCTCTCTCTCTCTCCTGACCCTCAGATGGCAGTAGTCTGTTTGACTCCATGGCCAGTGGGATGCGTCTGATAGTCAGCTGTATCTCTTCCTTCCTCATCCTCTCCCTCCTGCTCTTCATGGTGCACCGCCTCCGACAGAGACGCCGCGAGCGCATCGAGACACTCATCGGAGGCAACCGTAAGAGAGAGACGTGCTCACACTCACACTCACAAGTAGTGAGCGCATCGAGACCCTCATCAGAGGCAACTGTAAGAGAGAGATAGAGAGAGAGAGAGGGAGACACACACACACACACACTCACAAGTAGTGAGTGCATCGAGACTCATCAGAGGCAACTGTAAGACAGAGACACACAAACACACACAAACACACTCACACAAGACGTTAGTGAATCGAGACCCACATCAGAGGCAACCGCAATACACACAAAAACACAAGCAATACATGCGCACACACACACACATACACACACACAAACAGTAAGTGCATATGTGTCAACTATAAAAGACACACACACATTTAAAATCAGTGTTTTTGTTGTTGATTGCTGAAAGGTAGTGTGTGTGTGTCTCTGTATTTATGTGAACTTGTTTGTTTTCCTGCCAGTTCATCACTTTAACCTGGGCCGACGGGTCCCGGGCTTCGACTACGGTCCGGACGCTTTTGGGACGGGCCTCACACCCCTGCACCTCTCAGACGACGGCGAGGGAGGGGCCTTCCACTTCCAGGAGCCCCCCCCTCCCTATGCCGCCTACAAGTACCCTGACATCCAGCACCCCGACGACCCCCCACCTCCATACGAGGCCTCAATCAACCCAGACAGCCTCCTCTATGTGGACCTGGGTAAGCTGTGTGTGTGTGTGTGTGTGTGTGTGTGTGTGTGTGTGTGTGTGTGTGTGTGTGTGTGTGTGTGTGTGTGTGTGTGAGAGAGTGTGTGAATGAGTGAGTGAGTGACCTGATTAGTGCGTGTTCTGTGGCTTTTTGACAACAGTGCTGGTAAAACAGAGGTGGTAATAGTGCTAATGTGTGTTTGTATCTGTCTGTCTCCTCAGCGAGGAACGGCATGCCGGTGGGCGTGGGTCAGATGGGCGTAGCCGTGGGTGCCAGTGAGGTGTCTGTACCGCCCCCACTGTCGCCCCACCCTCAGGAGCGCGAGGATTCAATTGACAGCAGCACCTTCCTGGTGGCCCCCGACACCCCTACAGAGAGAATCGGCCCCGGGGGGGGCCAGGACACCCCAGACTGCAGCAGCGCCCAATCTCTCAGCACAGTGGTATAGACCTGCAGTAGGACAGAGAGAGAGAGAGAGAGAGAGAAGGGAAGGGAAAGGTGGGAGGGAGGGAACGAAGGAGGGAGGAGTGGAAGAGGAGGAGGAGGAGGAGGAGAAGAAGAAGAAGACGACGACAAACTTACTTTAAAGGCCTGAAATCAGGGGAAAGGGGATGAGAGGTGCTACTCTCTTTTCATCCAGGAGAAGAAAGAAGAGTAGAAACTTGAGAGCGATGAGAAATGAGTCAATGAGACCCTTTGAGAAAGAGAAGAAGCATAGCCCAGCGGAAGAGAAGGAGAATCGCATCTCGGCACACAAGAATGAACTGAAACTGTGTGCCTCTGTGTTTGTGTGACATGACGCGCGTGTTTCTGTACAGAACTGAGTGAGGCGTCACTGAGGTCTGACTCTACAGAGGCCGGCCATGGATTTGCTTTGTGGTGAAGCAGCTTGTACTTCCTGCTTTTGTTGTGGTAGGTCCCCCCCCAGTGTCCTTGTCCGCAACCTGTAAATACGGGCCCATGTCCTGCCTGACTTCTGCACCTCGCTTCGTTTTGTGTTTGCTTTTTCTGTTTTTGTTTTGTTTTCTCCTCCCTGTCACATGATCTCCCACCTGTTGCTAACGGAGACAGGATAGACATAGTCCTAAGGACACATTGGTAGTAATGGCATGGCCTCATGTGACTCCTCCAGACTCCCTGGATGTGGGAAAACTGGTGCAGGTCATGTGTCGTGTTGCGTTGCGGTGCGTTGTGCTCGCACCAAATGATCATGGTACGGATGACTCCAGACTGAGCCCCTTCATAATGCAGATTCCCCCAAGACTGTTGTCTGAGTTTCTTCTTCTTCCTTTGTATTGTTATTCGTCTGGACTCTGGTGGTGGTAAAGTAAAAACACATCGGTGGTGAGTGGTGTGTGTGTCTGCCTGGTAACTCTGAGTCTTCGTGGTGATGGCGATGGTCATGATGTTCTCTCTCTGTGCCTCAGGACACACACACACACACACACACACTTATATACTCACTACAGTAATAACACTCATTACTATAGAGACTCCACTGCTCATCAGAACCATCCAATAAGAGCTCTCATGTGGACCAGCGTTTGTGTTGGGCTGGCTATGTGTTTACAGCAGCATCAGCTGGCATAGGACTGTAGTAGGCAGTGTAGGCAGGTGTGTGAACGAGCTAGCCTGTGTGTTTATGTGTATTTGTTTGTTGTCATTTTTTTTTAAGTTCTACTTCATCAAACATGACATGCAGACAATGACCTCTTCACCCATCATTGTATTTGACTGTGTGTATTTGACAGAGCCTGTACGGCAAACATGAAAAAGCTATTAATCTATTGATTTTTTTTCTCTTTGTCTTTTTTTTCAGTATTTGGCACATGAGACCTTTTTTTTTTGTTTGTGCTGTGCAGTTTCTTTACTATTTACTTCAGGCAAACACTGATTGCTCCATGAACAAGGATAGAGTCAAACTCCATGCCTCTCTAAAGCCATTGGCTCAGGAGTTTTATGATGGCTCATGATCTGCATGAGTTGGTTCATTAAGCTGGTGTACTGATGCCCCACTCCAGCCCTAACCATGCGTGTCATTAAGTTCACCCGAGCACTCGACCCCAGTGCTAGGCAGCTTTAGAGTAGGGATGCCCCAGGTGTCGTAAGGGAGGCCATGTAACGTTACATAGCCCTAGAATTGGACATGACAATCATTGCAGGTTTGTAGAAGGACAACTGGGCTGCCATAGTGGGGCCGAAAGAAGAAAAACTCATAGTTTGGTTGGGGTGTTTTTATTTATTTATTTTAGTAAAACAGTTTAGCTATAGAGGTGATGGTACAGGTGAGGTGAGGATGACACTCTGAATTAACAGCTGAGTAAATGTCCACAGACACAGGCTTAACGTGTGTGTGTGTGTGTGTGTGTGTGTGTGTGTGTGTGTGTGTGTGTGTGTGTGTGTGTGTGTGTGTGTGTGTGTGTGTGTGTGTGTGTGTGTGTGTGTGTGTGTGTGTGTGTGTGTGTGTGTGTGTGTGTGTGTGTGTGTGTGTGGTTGGTTAATGTCTACAGACACTTACAGGCTTTAGCTGCCGGGTATGTGTGTTAGAGGGTGAGGTTAATGTCTACAGACACTTACAGGCTTTGTGGGATATTTAGCTGAAGTCTGGAGCACCCGCTCTGCCCTCTTGTCTTTGGTGGACTGTCTGCAAAGCTCCTCTCCATGTCATTGTCGTTATGTATGAAATGTCTCAACTTTTCATTTCTTTAGTTTCATTTGTGTTGCGCACAGACAATCCTCTGTGAAGCATTATGTAAAAAAAAAAAAAAGAGATCATTTTGTGTCTATGTAAGGGGTTGCGGTCGGTGACAAACGTTTTTGAGTGTGTGAATATTTGTATTTTACTTTGATTCGTCTGTCCCTTCCCCATGGTTTGGGCCTGAGGTGCATGTTTTTGTGTTTTGGGCATGCTCAGAATCGTCTCTTTTTAACCCACTCTGTGCTGGAGCTCACGTCTGACGCCTGACAACAGGCACCTGGAGACCCACCTCTGCACCTGTCCTCCCCCAACAGCCCAACCCCAGAGGAGGGTTCGGCTCTGGGCTGGATTTTGTCTGGATCTGCTCCCGATCCGATCTTGGGGATCTGGCTGGTTCTGATCCGATCAGGGCAGGGATGTGCTTCATCCAGACCCAGAGCCTGACACTAACTGGGACCCCATTCTACACACTTTGGCTGCGTCTGCAAGGATTTTATAAGTAGTTGATTTTCATTTGTTATTGATTACAGACTGTGGTGGTGAAACAAGATTTTGAGGGGGGGGATTTGTAAAAAAAAAAAAAAAAAAAATGTTTTAATGTAGAATGCAAGCAGTCAGTGACTTTTAAATGTTGATTTTACTTTAGGCTTTATATTTTTTAATAGTAGATTTTTTTGCAAGGGGCTTTTAAGTTTTATTTTGAAGTAGATGTACATCTAATCAAATGCCAAATAAATTGTATCAAAAAGAAGTTGGTCTGTGAGTGATGTGTTTTTCGCATAGCATGGTAAAGACTGTTGCCACCAGACTAAAATCAGAGTAAGCAATCTCATTGCATCATACGGATGAGTGGATGAAAAAGTTTTGGATTGGTTTAGGCCAGTTCAAAACAATTATAAGGTAGACACGCTACTACGTTCTACGCCAAAAGCACCAAAAATGGCCATGGCAAGAACAAGAAATAACTTACAAAAATAATATGAATATGGATATATGAATCTGTGTGTTTTTATCTGTCAATAGAGGGCGCTAAATCGGTGGTACTGACCAGTCACAAGTTCATTCAGAACTGAATAACTAAAAGGTGGGTGTCCTACATGGTTCGGTAGCTTAAGAGGCAACTGTAATGTGTGTAATGTTACCCCTGGGTATCAATATCTCAGACTTAAACTGGATTGTCTTAAGAGAGCTGTCTTCCACCGACTCCAAAATGTCAAAGTGTGTAAAACCATCAGGGGGAATCCCTTGCAGCGAATGCTGAAGGTCAGATGCCTTTAGTCCTGAAGGATTTCCCTTCAATTGTAGGTTTAGATTACGATCATAGCAGATAGTTTAATCCTCTTTAAAAGTCTACCTTATTAAACTATATTACTGCTTTGAAATCTAATGACTATAATGACCTGATAGCAAAAGACTTCCGATTACGTGTGGGTCAATGAGCACTTTAAAGCTTTTAAAAAAAAAAAAAGAGTTTAAAAACTTTAAGGCTACAGACCTTTCGATTTTTCCAGAACATCACACAGGCTAGTCACTGTAGGCCTTTTACGTCCACTTGAGAACGGTAATTAGTGTGAATGACATGGAAAGATGCCAAGCTCGTTCCGGGTTGGAGTGACACGACCCTTGTCTCTGATTCTGTTGGAGCTGCTGACACCAACACGCACAAGTACGCACAGAAAAAAAAAAAAAAAACATCCTTTCCTCCCTGCAGCTGGGCCGCTATTTAAACAAGTTTGCCTCCTGTAGTTATGCGTCCATCCGCTCTATACGAGGGAAGAAGAGGATTATAGCTCTCATGAATATAATGATTTTTTCAGTCATTGCTTTTTCATTTATTTCTCTGACAGCGTCAACCTCAGGTGAGTGATGAATGCTTAATATCTATGGTGGAAACCCTATCTTATTCATCATTTATTTATTCAAGAAAGGCGTGGCGCATTGTTGAATGAATCTTCATTTTATACTGGGTCAGACAGTTTATCAGTCACATTGTCACATTGATTTAACATAGGCCTACTGTTCTTCCGTAGAGTTTTGCTATGACGAGGGACACTGTGGTAAGTTGCTAACCTGACAAATGGCCATGCTTCCTTTTAAGGATGAGGCCTGTTTTCCTCCATAAGTCCACCACTGTATGTAAAGTAAAAGGCAGACTTCTGGGTAATCAGATAGTGTATCTAAGTCTTTATTGTGTCCGTCTCCCATGAGACCCCTACTCCTGGGGAGACTCCTACCCCACCTGCCACCCCCTGCTGGAGTCTCACCACTCGCCCATCAACCTGGACCATGACGTGACCAGAGACGAGGCCCTGGAGGCACTGCATCTGGAGGGTTTTGACTCCGTGCAGAAAGGGCAGTGGAGGCTACGCAATGATGGCCACACAGGTGAGAGTGTGGCCCAACTACTACTAAGGGCATACACCTGTAGCCACACTCATGGAGAGAACTAGGACGGTATATTCTCTCTCTCGCTCTCTTCTGACCTTAATTGTATTCTAATATAGGCTGCATTCTAGTGTATGTTCTATTAGTATAAGCTGTGTTCTAATATAGGCTGTGTTCTGAAATGGGTTCTGTTCTATTAAACTGTACTGTTGCGTTACTATGTTCTTGTATTGTGTTATTGTATTTTAGTGTTGTATGATGAAGTTCTGTTCTTGTCTTTTTGTCTTTTTGTCTTGTTGTCTTGTTGTGTTCTTGTGTTCTTGTCTTGTTGTGTTGTTGTGTAGTGGTGCTGGAGGTGGGCAGCGGGATGTCAGTGAGTGGTGGGGGGCTCCCCGGCACATACAGTACCCTCCAGCTGCACTTCCACTGGGGCAGCCTCGCCACCAATGGCTCTGAGCACACCATACACACATACAGACTGCCTATGGAGGTGAGCATACCACACATACACACACCATACACTCATACAGACTCCCTATGGAGGTGAGCATACCACACACACACACCATACACTCCCTATGGGTAAGAACACACATGGGCGTCTTTTTAAAAACGGGACACTAGAAAATGCATTGATTCCTATTGTAAAGCGCTTCTACGCAAAGCACGCCGTACCATAGGAATCAATGCATTTTCTAGCGTCCCGTTTAAAAAGAAACGCTTATGTGTATTCTTACCCTATGGAGGTGAGCATACCACACACGCATACTCACACACACACATTGTGAACGCCTAGCGTTCGGAAGGACACAACAATGGAATTTCAGCAATGCAGGTCCTTTATTAAGGCTTAAACTTTCAAACTCAGGTAGTTAAACGTAACACAAAAGCCATAAGCCCACAGGCTTGAACACAGAGTTACTGAAACCTTTCCCTCTTCAGTCCTGCTTCACTCTGACTCTAAATCCTTTGTCGCACTAGTTGCTGCTCAGGTGCCAAACTAGTCTAACAATTTGCACCTGAGCTTGCAATCAGTGGATGGCCCTACTCCCAAGAGCACCTCCCCAGGGTCCTAGAGCCTGCCCTGTATAGCCTTGGTATTAATGTATATGGCCTTTCCCAAGTCAATCTACACACTTTTAGACCAAGTGGGACCCCAGGTGCAGCTTGGAGTACCACAACACACACACACACACACACACACACACAAACACACACACACACACACACACACACACACAAACAGACTCCCTGTGGAGGTGAGCATACCACACACACACACACACACACACACACACACCATACACACATAGAGACTCTCTATGGAGGTGAGCATACCACACACGCATACTGTCACACAAACACACACACACACACACACAAACACACACACCATACACACACAAACACACACACCATACACACACAAACTGCCAATGGAGGTGAGCATACCACACACACACACACACACACACACGTGTGCATTCCTGGCAGACATTGACACTTGGTTCCTTTTGCACAGAAATACAGCAGGTAGAGCAATGCATCAAACAAGTTATGCCTGATAGGACAGGTGTTTTCATTTGAGCTGATTCACAGAGCATTGCAGTGACATTGTTGTACATGATGCTCTCGTGTGCGTGTGTGTGTGTGTGTGTGTGTGTGTGTGTATGTGTGTGTGTGTGTGTGTGTGTGTGTTTGGATGTGTTTCCTTAGCTTATGCTTAATGTCACGTCCACAGATGCACATAGTAAATATGAAAACCATTCATCCGAACCTGACCAGTGCCATGGAGGACCCAACAGGCCTTGCCGTCCTGGCTGTGTTTATTGATGTAAGTTTGTGTCAAACACAACACCATGAAGCACATGCAGTCACTGCAAGCAGATAATCTCTTCAGCATTCCTGTGTCCATTTCCAGGTGTCTTACACTGAAAATGAAAACTTCACTCCGATCACCAAGGCTCTATCATCAGTGGCACACAAAGGTGGGTACAGACTCTCTATGGAGCTGATGAATGACCAGTAGCAGTAGCAGTAGCCACTGGGCATGGATATGGTTAACTGTATACCTGTATGACCTTGAGAGTAGAGTAGTAGTAGTGGCAGCGCTGTGATTCGTGAGAATTAAAGGTTGGTTGGACTCACTCCTCGGCAGGACAGAGTGTCGCCATAAGGCCGTTCCCTCTGGCCAGTCTGCTGCCTCAGGACCACCTGGGCCTGTACTACCGTTACCATGGCAGCCTCACCACACCTCCGTGCTCTCAGGTGGTCGTGTGGAGCGTTTATGAAGTCCCTGTGCACATCTCCTGGTCTCAGGTAGCCACACATGTACTTATACTAACCCATATGGTAGAAATGGTACATGGTAGAAATGTTGTCAGTAGTTTATAGAATAAAACAAAAAATATTTGACTTTAACTCATACCAATAAATAGTAAAACCAGAGAAACTGATCATTTTGAAGTGGTTTCTTAATTTTTTCTGCGGCTGTACACGTGTGTTAGCCAATCCCTCTGTAGTCCTACATATACACATGTGTTAGCGATCCCTCTGTAGTCCTACACATACACGTGTGTTAGCCGATCCCTCTGTAGTCCTACACATACATGCGTGTTAACTGATTTGAGTTAAATGTGATAAGATAGCTCTCTCCCGTTTCTCTGGTCAGTATGAGCGTTTTGCTGTCGGGGTTTTCTCCACGGAGGAGGAGACCGACCAGGACGTTCTCCTCCAGAACAACTTCAGGCACGTGCACCTTACCTACAGCCGCAAGGTCTACGCCTCCAAAGAGGCCCAGCTACTCGTCGCTGCCTGCCCAGCAGCAGCTCCTGGCTCTGGGCTTCTCCTACTCTCACTCCTGCCTCTGCTTCTCAGCCACATGGATCCAACTCCGAGTGGAAGCTGATTTTGGCTCAGATTCATGTTACCTTGAAGTCAGAGAAGGACGGGACAATGATTGAGCCACAGCAGGGGGTTGTTCCCATGGATATTATACGCATCACAGCCAGCAGCTGACACTGGCATGGATCTGAGATGTGTTAGATCTAAGTTTGATATTTATCTGATCTGGTTTTGATATTTGCCTGAATTTTATCTGATCTGGTTTTGATATTTGCCTGAATTTTATCTGATCTGGTTTTGATATTTCCCTGAATTTGATCTGATTTGGTTTTGATATTTGCCTGAATTTGATCTGATTTGGTTTTGATATTTGCCTGAATTTGATCTGATCTGGTTTTGATATTTGCCTGAATTTTATCTGATCTAAGTTTGATTCATGCCTAAAAAATACCTGATTCAGTCCAGAGCCAGCTTATCTCTGGGCCGTGGACCAGGAGATGAAAGAGACCACTGGTGTGTAAACCATCATGGCCATCGCTGTCTGTTAGGCCAAAGCAAAGAGCACAGATGCCTTACAAAACATACAGGTGAATTAGTTGCCTTGTGATTTGTGTTGTTTTGAGGTTCAGTTTGGCTTTGATAAGAATAAACAAACTTGAGCAAACTAACTTTAAAAGCATCTCTATCCTTCATAGTTTTATGAATTGTGGTCGGCCTGGAGTATATCTTTGTAAATTCGTTTCCATCAAGCATTTGTAACTAAGGTTGGTATCATTGTGATGCTTTGAATCTAGGTTTATAATGATATATTTAAATCTCTGTAGAAGAGGGCACCCGTGAATGAAAGAAAAGTTGTACCAGCCAAGGTCAGGGAAGGGGACATAAAGCTCAGCTGATCTGTATTTCCACTCCAATGAAAATGTCTGGTCACTCCAGCCTCAGCCAGGATCTGGATAAGTATATATGGGCGAGTGAATGGAAAACTGATGACTGGAGATGAGAGTGTGTTGGGGTGTCTCCCTGGGTTATTCCAAAGGGAATATGGGCATTCAGAAACTGTAGTGATGTGTGTGTAATCAACTCAGACATGTATCTCTCTTCTGTCTCTCCCTCCTCCCCCCCGGGACATGTAAACACACACACACACACACACACACACAGCCTCTCCATGACAGCAACACCACTCATGTCCTGTCACTGACACCGGCTTTCCTTCACTCATTCTCTCTCTCACACACAACCACAAAGCGCTATTTGTCTCCTGTGCAGGCCATCAGGGCTTCACACTGGGTGAGCTCACGCACTGGTGTTGGGAGTCTACAGAGGACACATCTCTCCCTCTCCAAGTCCCATCTATTTTTTCCCCCTGCAGGGGCCTCTCTTTTCAGCACCGATCAGTCTCTCTCTCCACCCTCTCTTCTTTGGTCACATGCTATGGTATGGTGCAATGACTGCTTTTGTCTTCTCTGCAGAGGAGGCTTTGCTACAGAAGCCTATTGTGCTGGCCAGTGGCTGAACACAGATGCTTTGTGTGAATGAGCAAGTTAACAACTCTACAACATGACACCTTCATCAGATGGAATGCTAACATTATCTACTGAAGTTGATTTGCTAAAGTTACTAAAGACCAACACATTCACACTCATATATAAACACACACACAATTACATAGGTATGAAGTAGCGGACACTTAATCAACAGTAAAATTAAATTAACTTTTCATGTTGAGCAAAGGCCAATAGGTGTTACTAAAGACTTTGTGACCTTCAGGGGAAGAAAAGCGACATACCCATGTCTGGAAAAAAATGACTTTATTTTTCATGATCTTTTTTCTTCTCTGGATAAACTTGACGGTGTAATAAATAGACTCGGGCAATGAGTTGATCCCACACATTCCCCTCGCCGATTCTGCATTGTAATGCTTGGTTTTCCCCACACTGCAAACAAGTCTTCATAGAATTTACAACCCAAAATAAAAAATAAAGCTTGACACAAGCTGAAATGACTGCCTCCAGCTCCGTGCTGTTTTCTTCTCCGTCACACACACGCACTCACACACACACACACACACACACACACACACACACACACACACACACACACACACACACACGCACGCACGCACACACACACGCACAAATACACACACGTCTCTGAGCTGTATCTCTGCAGCAAATCCTCAAGAACAAAAATATATATATTTATATATTCACAGTTAAAGTATTTACACTTTAAGATTAGAAAGAAAACAAAAAACAAAATGGGGCCGAAAGAAGACGTTTCTACAAGAAACATTCTTTCAAAGGGAAGATTTTCAGATCTGGTGTTCTGTACAAGATGAACCTTTTTTCTCTTTTAAACGTTCAGTGAGTCCACCCCTTCTGTGTGTTCTCCTTTAAGTGATCCCTGAAAATATCATGTATTTGTATTTTAGTTATTTTTTTAAATACACCATCTCTTTTTGATTTTCTTCATAAAAAAAAGGAAGGCTACGTCATTAGCTGCATTTCCTCCATCAGGTTAAAAAAAGCCTCATTTTGTCTGTACAAACATTCCTATCCTGTACAATATAAACATTACATGTCTTTATGTGTGAGCGCAACTACCCCCAAACTAACCTGTGGAGGTATAACCTAGATGGGTGGGGGAGGGGGGGATAAACAGACTCAGGATTAACTCGGAGAGAAAACACTCTTGCGTGGCAACAAACACAGGAAATACAACAGTGGGGGGTATATTTGTCATACACACATCTCTAAGGTGAGTATCTTAACACTGAATGTGTGTGTACATGTGTAGGTATCTCAGACAGTGGGAGAGGTCTGGGAGATAACCCACAAGAAGAAGAACACTGCTAATCAAGACCAGATCACACACAATGTCAAAACACACACACACACACACACACACACACACACACACACACACACAGGAATGGGTGACTGTCTATATGGGGCATATTTGGCATTCCCTGTTACACTGTGTGTTGTGAGCCTGGCTCTGAACACACACCCACACAGGATGTAACCATTGCAGGACAGAAAGTCTGCTGTTGTCTATGGTGTCTGGTGGAGACATACTGACTCACTGACTAACACTTGAGGCATTAAAGCACCTGTACTAGCCAAGTCAGAGGGTGCTGGCGCCCCCTATGGACTGGCTGACCTGTGGCATTCAGGCAGAGGGGATGAAGGGAATAGGGGGGTGGGGGATTTAAAGACATCAATACTATCCCCCCCCCCCCCCCCCCCCCCAATCAATCAACTCAGCCAGCAGCCTTCTACCCCTCCCACCCACTTCTACCACTCACTGCAGAGGATTTCCATCGCTATGGGGACAAAACACCACTTGTCATTCTTAATTGGCTAGTGGGTGCTGAGGTGTGAAGAAAGGGGGGCAGGTAAGAAGACAGCATAGAGGACACTAGGAACGAGCATCAAACACACACACACACACACAAACACACAAACACACAGGGTTTTAGCAGCTTAAGTCCTCAGTGAAAACAGGCCCTCCCTCTCACTGTGCCAGGTGCTGCATTATGTCGTGCTGGAGAGGAGATAGGTCCTCCGGGGCGCCATCACTCTGGTGATCCTGTAAGGGCCAGTCTGTGTCATTACCACTGAAGGCCAGCAGGGGGAAGCACAGATAGACACACGCACACAGAAGAGGCTTCAATCAGGAACCATAAGGGAAACCGTGTAGAAAGCACTGTATACAGACAAAAACCTGCCCTTAGAGCACAAGAGAGGGAGGGCGAATGCTGGAG
>NC_137909.1:11043844-11128844 GCF_963457725.1 Sprattus sprattus
TCCTCCCCCTTGTCTTCCTCCTCCTCCACCCGGGCCTCATCCTCCTCCTCCGCCGCCTCTTCCCCTGAGCTGGACTCGTAGTCGGACGAGGACCCGCTGGCAGACGAGGAGTCTGATGAGGCTTTGGAGGAGGCTGAGCTGGCAGCTTCTACAGGCACAGAAGACATGGTTTCAGACTTCACTTCACTGTTCTGAATGGGTGTTTTAAGAGAGCGTACACTCAGAATCTACATCGGAGAGTCTATTTGTGTGTAAGGGGTTTAAAAGAGTATTGTGTGCAGGTGCATTTGAGCCATTTGATGCATACGGGTGAGATGCATTGATTTGATTTACCCTCATCAGATGAATCAGAGGATTCACTGTCGCTGGAGTCAGAGTCTCTGTCCTCCTCACCATCCTCGTCCTCATCATCTACTTCCTGAAAAGGACACAAAAAAAAACACATTTATTCAGCTTAAATGAACAGACTCAATATTAGTGGTGTGCTTACACACAAGAGGCAGGGTTTAGATTATGTAGGCCTATAGCACTAAAAGACGCTGAGATCGTCTAACTTTAAAAAAAAAAAAAAAAAAAAAAAAAAAAAAAAGTCTGTCTAAAGTCTTCAGCACAAGAAGCTCTGTCCACATGGATATCCAAGCTGACCTTTCCTGACGACAGCCTCTCAGAGTCCTCTTCGCCGGCTTCCTCTCTCTCTGACGACTCTTCCTCCTTCCCAGAAGGCTCCTCCTCCTCTTCCTCTCCCTCGCTGTCCAGCGGCCGAGCATGACGTCGCCGGGCGGTAGACCCGTCTCCGTCCTGTCTTGACCCGTCCAACTGGAGGCCGGCCATGTCTCGGTCCCGCTCAGACTCTGAAACACACCATGTTAGCAGTCCATTTTAACTCGTCTCTGCACACTGGACCAGAACAGAGGCTAAGCTTGACACTTTCTTTGCAGTTATCACGTATTGCCCACATCAGTGTTTCCCAGTGCTCCCAGTGTTGTGTGCGTGTGAAACATAACCTTACCTTCATCCTCCATCTCATCATCGACCGGCGTTGATGGCCGCACTCTCTTAGAGTCTGCAGTGGAGGCTGTGTCAGGAGGCTCCTTCCTCTTCACCTATACACACAAAAGAGGGCTAGCGTTAGTGGAGCTTTTACCTGCCCTTCACACACATAAACATGCTGTAGTCAACCAGAGGGTTATTGAACAACCTGTTAAGTGGTGGAACAATGACATTTGCAAAATAAATTAAAGCCTTCCCAGTGGTGAATCATGTGAACGAAGAACAAATGCTGAGACTTAAAACTATGTTTCCGGCACCACCTGATGAAGTAGTGTCCTACCTTGAAGGAGGGCAGTCGGATGGCACCTCGCAGACTGATACCCAACCCCATGCCCTCGTAGCCGAGGCCCTCGCCCTTGTTCCAGTTCTCCAACAAGCTGGAAGCTATAATCTCTTTGGGCTTCGGCTTCTCTTTCTCCTCTTCCTTACCCTCGCCTGCTTTCACCGGCGTCAGAGAGGCCTGGGAAATTAGAAGAAGAGGACGTTATGGTTAATGCAGACTAGGAAAACACGTGTTGATCTTCTAATTGTTTATATGGTGTCAAGGTTACAAAAGTAAACTATGCTGAGTCTACTTAATGCTGCTAGCAATATCCATAAGTTCCTGACTGGGATGAAAATCGAGAGCGATGTACAAGTCGGCAACTAGCTTGGTGCGTAAGTTGAGAACCTGTTTAGCATTTGCTAACGCAAAAACATAATAATAATAATAATAATAATAACTAATGAACGCTTGCTTACTTATTTTAGTTATATCCTGAGCTATTTTGCCTAGCTACTAGTGAAATTAACTGAGCTGTGCGATTAGCTATCCGTCATTTAAAACTGTTGTTGCTCAAACCTCCCCTGAGGGCAAACAAATATTTCAAATTAAAGTGACGAAAACGGGTTGCTTGACTCGCAGAAATTAAATGTCGGGGATCAAATACTTTGGCTAAATCCTAATTAGCTAGTCATGAAGAACACTTTTATCTCCTTTACCAGATTGTCACAGTTTTCATCCATTTCACAGATATGAAATGCAGCTTCCGCATACTCTTTTGCAAAGAATGAGTCAAGATTCTATTCCAGACTCAAATATTCAAAAGTAGCATTTTTTCGAGCGCAAGTGTAGCGTAACCTGGTAACAGATACCGCATATTCATAACAGAGTGCTACACTGTAGTAGTTAAATGGAAAACCATGAATACGCATAATCAAATGTCAGTGATTTCCAAAATTAACCAATAAGAAAATAATCCAAACAAATATATATTTAAAACATTTAACATTCTCCACCTGTCCAATTTAATACTTCAGAAATCCCTTTAGGCTTCTGCATTAATAATTCCTGCCAGTAGAGGGCGAACTCACCTTAGCTGAGCGCTCCTTCCTCTCCCACCACTCATCAAAAGCCCTGAAGGCTACCACCTCCACCATTTTGCGGTTCAGGTCCCTTTTCATGATGGCCTTCAGCTCCTTGACGATTACCATGAGCACCCCATCCACGGTGGCTTTGTGTGGGTCCTCCTTCTTGGCCTCATACCCCGGTGGGGGCACGGCCGGGTTGAATTTGGGCATGCTAGTGAAGGGCCAGGGCTGCTCATGGCTCACACTCCCAGAGGGAGTGCTGGCAATGGAAAGGGGTGCATAGGGCGTCCCAAAGGCCATGGTCCCGGCAGCAGCGACCGCGACAGCAGCAGCAGCAGCAGCCCCCGTGCCACTCATGTAGTGGGGGTAAGGGAAGTGGCTCTGGCTCTGGGCCATACGGCTCAGCATCTGTGTCTGCATCTGGAAAGACATGCTCACGCTGCCCCATTGCGGCAGGCAACTCACCAGGTCCACTGGCATCATTGGCATCATGCCCGGCGGGTAGGGGTGCAGCGGATGCAGCATGGCAGGGTGCACCCCAGGGGGACCAGGTAAGTGCGACAGGGGCCCAGGCCCGGAGGAGTGGGGGGGCAGGGGAGGAGGTGGCAGAGCGAAGCCGGTCTGGGGAGGGGGCAGAGGGGGGTAGCCGGGCGGGGGGATTGAGATGGACTGATGCATGGGGGACAACGAGGAGTTGACCACAATGGCCTTATCGCCAGACTGCGGTGTGCCAGGCATCTCGTCATCTGAGATCTCCATGTCCTCACCCGAGGACTGGTTGCCCTGAGAGGAAGAGAAATTAAAAGTAATTTAATTAACATTTCACACTGTCTCTCTTTTCATGGGTCTACCCCTCAATTTCTGTCTGTGTTCCAACTTTCCTACTCTATTTCTACCTGACAAAATACTTTTTTCTTTTTTAATCCAATGTATTCATAGCAGTTCCAATCAAATCTTTATAGGTTTCCAAATCAATTTTTTTCCACTTAGGTTACCAAACAACTCCATTACGATATACATGTACAAGGCACAGTACTTGTCATTGTGTTGCACGTTACCGTGGTTTTGCCATGCTGCAGAGTATGAGCCTGACACTTAGAAGGATGAGTCATGTTAGCAGATGGGACTTCTCCCTGCTTTGTTTATAAATGACTGTTTAGAGCATTTGGCCACACTGCTGCTGCTGTCTGTATGGAAATATTTGCCCTGTTATAATAAACATTGCTGAGGGCTCCATCAGTCTCCCAGTTGCTATTTGGAAACATAAAATAAATGTGTGTGTGTGTATTCAACAAAAACTCTGAGATCAATCTGTCAGTTAATGAGGTAATAACATGTTGGGCTAAAAAAAAAAAACACTGCCCCTGAACACTTCTGCGCGTCCAGCCTGGCAGCAGCAGGAAGTAAGGCCTTAACGTCCAGGCAGGTGCCTTACATCACAAAGCAGCAGCAGCAGGAAGTGCTGTGCTGTGCTGTGCTGTGCTGTGCTGTGCTGTGCTGTGCTGTGCTGTGCTGTGCTGTGCTGTGCTGTGCTGTGCTGTGCTGTGCTGTGCTGTGCTGTGCTGTGCTGTGCTGTGCTGTGCTGTGCGCCTCACAGCAGGCCCAACCCCTCAGGGCCTGCCTCTCCACGTTCACTGTTGACTGTGTAAATGAAGCCCGGCTCAAGGTCCATTTACCCTCACAAAAGACAAGCCCTACAAAGCCTCTTTTCAACTCAACTCCAACAACACAAAAAAAACACCCAGAGGCTTCAACAAGCAGGTTTCAGGTTTATGATTATCTATTCCATCACACAAATAGTCTTAGTATTTTATATCTCATTCCTATTCATCTCTACTATATTCAGAGAGGTGTCTTAAAGCTGTACAGGGAAGACAATTTTATAAAGGCAGTCACTGTAAACAAAATGTGAAAACCACTGAAGAAAAGGCAAAGAATTGCCTTTAATATGACAGTTAGGCTATGTTTAACCATTGCAGAAATGAACCTAAAACCATACAAAAAATGCCCTACTTCTACACCCATTATTAAATGACTCATTATTAAATTAACCAGCAGTGTAGGGCCCTGTGAACGGATTGTGTTCACAATGTTTTCACAACTTTAAGAGTCAGCATGCTTATGCTGCTTTCTTGTATTCAGATAAAGGAACATGATACAAATAAATGTATGACGCGTTATGTCAACATTCCACCTAATCGCACTGATATTACACACAGAGAGAGCTGTTAGTTTTTTCTCTCTGTCGGAGCAGAATGCACCGTTTCCTTTTGTGTGAGAGGAGTTAAGAGAGAGCCGTGAAAGTCAGGGTAGGCAGAGTAGAGGCCCACTTTCACCGCCACCAAGTGATCTGACTTCCTGTGCTGCCGGCTCCCCCTGGGTCCTCAGGCCCACCAGACTTAAGGGAGTATCTGGATGACATGCTCTCAGCCTACAAACTTCATACTTCAGTTACAGACAGTCCTATGACACACTGACACGGAGATAAACCAACAGAAGCGGCTAGCTACAATGCACAGCCCCTTTAAATGATTTGTTTTTACAATCATACAAACTGAATAGTAATTAAATCTAGTACTAGTGCTGTGGAGAGTGCTTGTGACTGTGTAAAGAACTCCTGACATCACAGGTAGTCCTTGCATGTTCTGAAATAATTACCCAAAAGTCAAGACACACACCTATTCTCCTGTGTCATGAGGCGATAGTATACCTCTCTAAGCATCTCTGACAAGGAAGGCACCATAATGCCCAGGTAAAGAAGCGTGGTTCTCACCATGTCCGTTTTGTCTGGGGGTGTGTAATGCCGGTCTATCGGGTCCCCTGCAGATATGCCCTTAGTCAAGGAGCTGGTGGGCGGGCTGGCCCTGGAGTTCTGCAACAGAGCGGCGGTGCCTGGGACGGGCTCCTCATCATCAGAGTCAGGCAGGGGCGTGGGGCTGATGTCCTCCAGGCCTGTGCTGGAGGGTCGCAAGGGCCGCTGGGCGGGCTGCGAGGGGGGGATGGGCGACAGTTGCGAGGAGGAGGAGGAGATGGGGCTGCCCTCCATGCGAACCTCGGTGTCAGAGTCACCGGCGCGATCGCTCAGGAAGGGGAGCTTGGTGCGCTTCTCCTTCAGCAGCATTTCAATGCGCGAGTCCAGACTGTGCCGCTCCGACTCCAGCGGGGGCGTGCCGGGAGAGGGGCAGGGCGATGGCGTGCGGGCCGGGGGCGTTGTAGGCCCGACCACTGGAACCAGTGGGGGTTCTGGCATCGGCGGGGTCTCTGGTTTGTCCCGGGCCGTGGCGAAGTCAGGGGTAGAGGGCAGCGGGGGCCGCCTGTAGTCCCCCTCCCGTTGGACGGGCTGGGGGTACGGTGGCTCGGCAGGAGGTAGGTGGGGGTAGGTTTGGGGCATTGGCGCCTGGTAGGGGGAGAAGCCCGGCTTGAAGCCAGCACTGACTGGGGGGGGAGGGGTGTGAGAGAAGGAGGGGGCCGGCGGCTCTGGGGGTGGCGGATGGTGTGGCTTGAAAGTGAGCGGCTCGTTCCGGTGCACGTAGTGACGTTCGGTGCGCCGGTTGTAGGCGTCCTGGAACTTAGGAGGCTCATGTCGGCGAGACTTGAAGCCCCCTGAGCTGTCCTGGCGACCGGGCTGGTAGGTGGGCGTAGCCTGACGGCTGGAGTAGGAAGAGTCCTGAGAGAATGGCGTACCCGACGGGCGGGGCGTGTGGGGCGTGCCCTGGGACTGTGGCGTCTCCTGCCTTTGGCTGAAGTAGGCCGTGTCCTGGGAGAGGGGTGTGGCTGTGCCCGGAGTGGACGCTCCGCCCACCACTGACGAACTGCCTTCAGACAGCCTCCTGATGGGCTCCTGCACACACACAGACAAAATGTAAGTGATGAGATTTGACCTGATGACAAACCACAGACACAACTGCAATCTAACATGCTGACAACTTTACACCTCAAGAGTAAAAACAACTCACACCAACACCCCCTTACTGAAGGAAAACACAACCTGACACTTACATTTGTACCTATACAAGGAAAAAAAGACTGAACTTCACAGCATGAGCAATTATTCATCATGTTAACTTAGACCAGGTCTAAACAAACACACTTTAAGTGCCAAGGTTCAGGCATGTGGTTTAGAGACAAACCTGGCCAAGATAACTCAGGGAAAGTGGTAAACCTACTAATAAGGAGCCCGAGGGCTTTGTTTTGCTAGGAAAATTAAGCTCTTCTAATAGGAGGTTTACCACCTATTCCGAGTAATCTTGGCCAGGTTTGTCACTAAACTAGATGCTTGGAATCCTCCCCCAGGACAAGACTATGCTTGAGGGGGGTTGCCCAAAAGGCTTCCAGCTTTGGTCCAGTGCTGGGCCACATGTTAGCTCAGCTGTCAGCAGGGGCAAAGTGCAGGTTACGACAACTACCGGTAGTCACTTTGTGTCCACTGGCAACAGTGGAGTCCCACGGAGCCACATTCCAGTCGGGGCCCCATTTTACCACCTGCTGCACTGATAAACTGGATTAGAGATAAGGGCTTCAGCTTTCTATTGGCAAAGGGGCTCACCGGCTAACTCTCTCACACACTGTCCAGCCAGCGTGATTACCCACAACAATACACCCACCTACACAGCCTCTCTGTTACACTCAGGTCAGAGACAAACTCAGGGCAAAGACACTACTGTGATAAGGACACTGGTCCAACAACACACTGTGATTCAGTCAACAATATAACCTGTTTGCATCTTTTGATAGGAGTTTTTAACAAGTTATGAACAAAACTAAAACGGAAATAAAATATCTGGACTAGCAGCTCAATGTCCAGAGAGAGCAAATACACTTGGCAGTGGCTAAGACAAAAAACTACAAACTGAATTGAAGTACATAGGAGTTTCTGTTGTTACAATCAAAGAAGAAAATTGTAACTAAAAAAATAAATAAAAGCAAAAATACCCAGTATACTGTGCATAGTACAGCATACGCAGCAATATTTCAGTAGAGGCAATTACATTACCTTACATTACATTACATGGACTTACCATGGGAAAACTCTGTTTGCCTACACTTTTTTTAACCAATCACAAGCCACATATACATCTTTCAGCTGATCACACACTTGCATCACATAAAAACTACTGGCAGTCATTTTTATGTCTTAAAACCAAACATGACCTCATAAAGGCCCTATCCTAAGGCGGTGAGAGAAGCAGCAGCATCACCTAGTGACCCTTCTCTGACCCCCTGCAGTGACGTTCCTGTGGAGCTTACCAGCAGTGCATCGGCGATTGCGCGGGGGGACACCCCACGGGACTCCACGCCTCCCACCGGAAGAGTTCGAGGAGTGTAAGTGCCATTGATCAGGAGCTGGAAATACCGCAGGCGATTCTCACCTGGACAGGTGTGGGAAATACAAAAGGTTTACTGAGGGGCAGCCAACTGTAAAGGACAACACTGCATTTCACTGAGGACTATGAAGTGCAGAAGTAAAATTGTTCTTTCAGAGATATCTGGTTAAACTTCTACTGTCATTATCAAAAACTACTGCTTCTTCTACTACTACTAATACTACTACTAATAATAATAATAACAATAATAAATTAAAACTGCAAGCAGTGATGAGAGGGCCATCGCTATTCAACAAAAGGAACTGCAATCACACAAAATAGCCTACTTCTAAATCGGCAACAGAAACAATCCACAACTTGGCGGTATGGAGATAACATTTGTGATGTAAAAGTTACACTAATCAATTGGATTTCACGATTCACTCGCGCCTTGAATATCATTGCTACAACATTTTTGTTGCATCTTCAGACAGACCACTGTCATCATGTGCACGACAGTTGATGTGTTGTCTCTGTCTCTTTAAGAGAGAGGAGAAAGCACGTTGGGGTTGTAAATACGATTCCATTCAAGCAAGCCAAAGCCATGATAAAGCGGTTTTCCGTTCATCAAACGGAGAATTGCTTTAACATACAAGCTAACTGAAATTAGACGATGGCACAATAACAGTGACAATGTTCCAATCGTCTTATGGTCAATGCTGCTTTTTAAATTTCTGGATAAACAAGATAAAATGTAGGCTAGGCTGTCAACGTGAAACTGAATAAGTTATATTCAGTGTAAACTTAAAAACCTGTTTTTCAAATGTATTATGTTTTTTGAACAAGACAATCTTAATAAATGCTATAAAGGCTATTATATTCAGTTAAAACAAACACATTGATAAGGGGATGCAATTACTCTGGTTACTAAGCAACCCATGTAAATTAATGCACGTGCCATCGACAATCGACAATCCCTTCAAGATTACAGCAACAGTGAAAATAGCTACTACTATACTATTCATATAAACTACTACTATACTACTAAAATAGCTACTATAATACTATTCATATAAGTGTCACGGAGACGTTTTAATTCCTAGAATTGCAAAGAAAAAAAACAAACAGGTACAACAGTTTACCTTTTGGGTCTAGCTCCACGTGGATCATGTTGCCCATCACAGATGTGTTATGGAGAGTCTGCACCGCATCCTTCGCGGATTTCACATTTTCAAACACCACTTTAGCGACCCCCAGGTGTTTCTTGTTCTTGGGATTGTACAATATTTCCACTTCTTCAATGTCTCCAAATTTCTTGCACATGTCTTTTAGAAAACCCTCCCTTATATTGTCGTTCAGTCTGGCGAATGTCACCTCCTTTGGAGGCACTGGGCCAATGTAGCTATCATCAATCTGAAGAGGAAAGACAGCATCTCTAATTACGATTATTTCTAATACACACAAATGCATAAACGTCATTTACTTTAAGAACACAAAAAGGGATCGAACTATAAACTATGATAGCCTCGCCTTTTACTGATATTGGATTAGAATCAATGCGGTCTAAGAAATTGGGAGTACAAAAAACGAAAGTAGACCTATACTTCATATAGACTACTAGAGTAGTAAGACTAAATATACGTTGTAATATATCTAATTAAATGTTTTGAAACCTGTGGCATGGATACAAATAAGCACGCGATAAACTATTGTATAATTATCAATGTCGATAGCCTACTCAACACTTCAAATATATATGCAGACTATGCTTTCACAAATAAATGCTAAGCTTAAATGTAACTGCACCCTGCACACATTCACGACTTACACGACAGAACACTAGTACATAGCCTATGCAATGATCAATGAGGGGGTGTGACAACCTTAAATGTTGGAACCGGGAGATCGGTTTCCTTGTACTTGGTCCATAGGCGACCGATTCTCGGATCCCTGACCATGTCCACGGGTGGCATCCCCGAGTCCTGGAGAAATGTCAGAAAACAATGAGTCAGTCTAGCCCATAAAAAAAAGTCTGGTTTGACAGACCCCGGTAGACCAAACAGATAGTGGCGGCATGCGCGTTGGTCACAGCATTTCAGAGTGCATCAAATATTCTTCGACTTCGCTCTAAAGCGAAGAGATCATGCAGCATTTGTAAACTATTTTATTAAATGTCCTGACATTGTTAAGAGTGGAGGCCAACAATGACACTTTGATGTGCTGTGTCAGGTGCTGTTACAAAGAGAGCAAGCGTGTTTACTGTGTACGCTACATTGTATCATGCAGCGATACAGTACAGTCTGCTACAAATGTATCAATTGCATCCAATACTCATCAATGCTCATAATGCACTTTTAACTTCACTCACAGGGATGTTAAAATGCTGTCCATCATAGCGGTACAGTTTGTGCGATCCCTTTTTTAACGCTGGGTCAATAATCAACTTGTAACTTCTCCAATGGGGAGTTCGTTTCTCCCCCGAACTGCAAACGGGATGGTTTTTCTCCATGCCGTTCGCCAAACCTGTGAGAGATTGTCAAGAGAAAAGTCAACAGACGATGTTATATCGACATAACACATATGTTTCTGCATTAATATCGCACAATGAGGGAAATGGGGGGTTAGACGCGGATCCCAGTTACCGAAACAGACATTACAGAGGAAGAAAAAAAGACCAAGCTTACTTGAACTCTGCCTTCTACCGTGATCTTCATTTATATCCCCGAGTCTGGACATGATGTGTCCGATCGAATATTTCAGTACCAAACGGCGAGATATTTAACCTCTCACTGCTTACATTACATGATTTAAAGGATACTGCCTTCTTTTTGCGAGCCAACACATATTGTGTGCCTCTAGTCTGGGGTTTCTGTCTCTCCCACAATACACCACTATAGAGCTTCACCAGCCTTACTCTGCTCCAGCACATTCGTTACGAAGTTCCTTTGACTCGGTCTTATTTTGCCTCGATGCCAAACACATTATAAAATAACTGAATATTAAATAATTTAGGCTACATTTATTTCTTGAATTAATCTTTAAATTCAATATTATGGCGACTTTGTATGAATAAACAAGGTTTTCAAAAAAGCGTTGAATCTGCCGCGTGGATTTACGCTAACACCAAATAGCTTACAAGATGGACATTGGAAGCAACCGATAAACGAGCGTAGAAGGACTGAATTGAAATGCACCGTGACATTGCTGAGAACAATAATTTAGGAGAATCTGACCTAGTTTCAATATCGTTTGATTTGGAGTAATGTTCATGAGATTCTTTAAACCGTCTCAAACAGAAGGATAGATGAATCCTGGTGGTGGTTATTGCCTGAATACAAAATGTCTGAAGAGCCAGAGTTTCTCAGATATACCACAACATTTTTGTTTTAAATGTATGTAGACTGGTATATCTTAGTTATTTGTCACATTCTCCAAATATTTTGAAATTATGCGTTTTTGAAAAGGCAAAGTAATTTTGAATAGTTTGATGTTTTGCGGTGCTTGGGCAATTGGCTGGTTAACAGCACTACCAGCTCTGACCAATCAGATTGAAGCACCATTTTAGCTCCTGCTATTAGAAGCACAGTCGACAACTTCCCCAACAGAAAGCCGAGAGGGGGCTGAGCGCTCAGGCAGCCATCTTTCCTGCAGTGGAACTCAATGGCCAAAATGGGTTTCCTTTGTTCCTAAAGGGGATCTTATACTTCATTTCATCATCTCTTGTTGGACTACATAATATATTACAATGTTTCTGTTTGCAGGATCTGAGACGATGGAAGAAAATGGTTGGATGTTATCCCTTTGACATTTTTAAAAGCTTTTTTCTCTCTTCCTGGAATCCATTTTTTTGTCCTAACTAGGTCATGGCACACCCCTATAGCAACCTTTATCTCTCTTAAGAGACTTGTAGTGAATAAACTGTTTTCTTTTTTATTACATTTGCATTGGTGTATAAATCACAGTAAATGTTTTGAAAGGTATTGTGCAGTACATGGCCAAGTAAGAGTATAGCTAAGTAAGATGTTTTTAGTGATTACTTTTCAAATATAGGAAGCTACATTAAATGTGTATTGTGAAAGTGCCATTCTGATGTGGTAGGCTATGCTAGAAAACCATACTTTGATATGATGGGATATATTATAATGGATGGCATTTCAAATGTCCTAGTCAGTTGCATGCATTTGTTTAAAAATATCCTTTTGGGGCTTAGCGATAGTGCTTCTCCTATTTCAGCAGGCAAAGCAGGCCAGGAGGAAACAATTGGCCCTGCAGAAAATGCTGAATCACTGGTGTGACTGGTTAATGTGGTTGTAGATAGCCTTCCCTTAACCCTCTTTCAATGTTTTTCACATAACTTCAATTGTTGCCAGTCACATTTCACACCTGTCAGGTTATATTATAACAGCTCCATATGGTATCCTTGAACCTGAAGAAATATGTTTAAAAGAAATTGATTCATTTTGTAATAAATCTTGACATGTATCTTTTTCTTCCAGAGACATTTCCTCTAATCGCATGTAAGTAAAGCTGGGTGACCTTGAACCAAGGGCATTTTCTCTTTTAAGAACTCCTGCTTCAGAATAACATCTTTCTTTCTGCTTAGTTGTTTTTGTTAAGGGTGCACATGACACTCTAACATAAAATTGTACATTCAAAAAAACTCTGATAAAATATTTACCTTAACATTTTGATGAAATATATTCATCAGGCCTACACGCAGAAGGAAAAGGAACGTTTTCATTGCCATCTTCGGATCCTCTATAACTTTTTATGAAGGGGTGGGGGATGCAACTCCTAAAAAGGAAGAAAACAAGTGCTGTTTAACTATTTCTTGAATTCATTTGGTATTTAAAGTACGTAAGCTCTCACTGACCAACGAGTTAGAATGCTGAGTATCTTCAAGCAGTTTCAGTGAACAATATGCAAACCATCTCCCTCTTCCTGGAGACAGGACAGCCGTAAATGCGAACGCACTTCATTTAGACGAAGGAAAACTGTTCAGCATCTGGCACGGGAATCTTTACATATCTAAGGTAACAGTTTATGGATTCCCCAACTGACTATTTAAGTTTTACAACGTTAAACTAAAGCATCATTTATGTGAGGTTCAAATCCATTTGTGTCTAAACTATTTTAGTTATTTCAGGTTACCTTGCTTTTAAAAGCACATTACAAAGCAGTCTGGAAAATATAAAAGTAATTAGGAAGTAAAGCACCGTTCTTTAAACTTACAGGCAATTAAAATAACTGTAATCCTCGTGGGGAACGAGTAGTTTATGTAAATAAGTAAAATAAATTAGGGGTAAAAGTTCATCTTCTAGAAATGTCTCTGTCGCCCCATGTCCAAAACGACCTTTGATATGAACAGTCGTTAAATGGCTCCTCTGCTGCTCTCTTTTCAAAATGGCTTCTTTTACACACACACACACACACACACACACACACCCACACGCACGCACGCACACACACACACAAAGGAGATCATTATGTGCTCGGAAATGGTGCTGCGCCATTGCTGGGCGAGGTTTTAGACGTTCGCAAACCAGGGCTGATTCACCCCCTATGTCCAGACTTTTTTCACTCAGAGCAGAAGCAATGAAGACGGAGATGGCTTCGTGTGTAATGTTAAAAAAAAAAAAAAAAACGTTACAGGAGAAGAAATCAAAGCAAGGCTTGCTGAATCCTCTTGCATAGGCTAGTTGTGGGGGGCTGGCATATCTAAAAATCATTCTGGCGAGCGGTAGTGAGCCGGGGCTGGCGGCGTGCCATGCGTTGGAGACGACTGCGCCCACGTAGCCATATAAGGTCGGGAAAACAATTTCGAACACAGTGCAGCATTTCAATCAGCTAACACAAAGGGATTCGGGCTTCTTATGTGTTTTTCTCATTTTCCCTTCAAGATGATTCGGTGCAGTAATTCAAGGCTTTCGCCATTTACAGGAGATTGTTATCTGACAAGCAAGAAAATCCATTTTGTAGGAAAAAGGAGGCAGATGGATAAGACTTGTGCATGAGGGGGTTACGTAAAACAGCTCTCAGGTGATCTCCCTTGGTTACTGTTACTAGACAGCTAGACAGTGTGTTGTGAACAGCGTTGTGTTCACACCAGCTGCTTGTTTGTCTTTTTCTTTTGCGCTCAACAGAATGCATTCATTGTGATTAGGGAGGGCCGGTATGTTCAGTGCTGCCTGCAGTAAATATGTGAAACATTGGCAACTGTGATTTGCTGAACTGACCTTGGGTTCTCAGCTCTACATCATAAACAAGGGTAAGAGTGTTTCACAAAGGCCATAATGATCAGAATCATCATTTATTCATTGTTGCATTTTTCAGTGCAGACCTGGGTGCATAATAGCTGCCAGTGAATATTAGCCGACTGCATGGGACAAAAGGTCATGGTCCAAAAACCGTTCTGCAATGACTATCACAAAGGAAAGTTAGAAACGTGTCATTGTAATTATGGTACCCAACAGAAGGTGTCCGTGTTGTTGGGTTAAGACCTGTGCCAGTACCACAGACACGTTTACCTGCCTTTTCCTCATTTTCCACCCACTCCATGCAGCACAGGGACTCGTCTCTGCCTTCCTCTGCGTTTGAAGCGGGTCGCAAGGCCGCTTGAGTGAAGTTGTAGTCTAGTGATCTACAGTATGAGCGAGTTTGTGCTCAGGCGGCATATTTGACCGGAATAGCTTTTTAGTTCTTTATCAGAAGGGGGTTGGAATCGTTGACGGCCATGGCGTATTTTTTTGGTCTTATTTATCTGTAGTAGAGTAGGCAAACAGACTGCGCGAGTCGATCAGGAAAAGCCTTGTGCCATAGGCATGCAGTCAGGAATAAGGGAACTGGATCTGTCTGGTCAAGAAACAAGATTGAATTGCTGCAGTGTTAAGTCACAACCTTTTGAGTCGGTAATCGTGAGTACATAGCTGAATCCCCTTACATAATAAACTTAGATTATTGTTTTTATAAAAACCCTTTTATTTACGCTCCATTAATATTACCTAGCGTATGATTTTGATTGCTATAGCCTACAGTGCAGGAAAATAACTTGCATTCAAATGGTTCCTTCGAATTAAATCATCATTGCAAATATATAGGCTACCGCTAAAAGTGGAACACTATACCATTTCATTTGGATGGGATAGTCAAAAAAATGTTAATGATTGCGAAATAGTTTGTCTCAAGAATGTCCTTTATTTACAGATTCAGGGATATTACCATGCAGGATATATCTCGGTGAATTGAAAACGACATTGATGTGTCACAGTCTGTATTATAAAACGACACGTCGTTGGGTTTTTAGAACAGCCTGTTGATTATTATCTTATATTATTTGTAGGTTGCCGATGTATACAACTCAGGGAGAGCATCAGTCTATTTGCCCTAGTGACAGGCATAATTGAAAGATTGGGAGAAACATTTTTGCAGAAATAGTTCTGCACGTTTTTTCTGAAGTTGTATTGGTTTTGTTTAATTGTTTTTTTGTGTCGCCCTTCTGGTCAAACCGAGGTTCTCTTGGGCAAGTTGTGTGAGTAGCTTGCTGCTGGCGATTAAGGCCCTGTTACCATTCAGCCACAGCAAGGCGGACAGCGGCCATTTTAGTCTCCGTTGGTGTAGATGGAATACTGAGGATATATCAATTTTTACATCTAAATCATTTGACAACGACCACAGGGGCACAGTAAATGTACATAGGCTGTCTGGGAAATTATTTTGCTTTTGTTGTAGATCCCAGCATGGTTCAAGTAATATCCTGGACTCGCTCTGCAGGCATTTGTATGAAACCTATTTATATTTAAGCCACTTGAGAACGTCAGCAGAAGGTAGGCTTTACGGATTGAAATGCAGTTTAAGGTAATTGTAATCGTGAACAACTTACATACACATCTCTGTATCTGCTACACATTGGCATGCAAACTGTTATGGCCTTTTGCGCTGTAGTTTATCTTTTTAGCAGGCACGCGACCGTTTTAAGAGTGCCACCAGTTAATTTGTTCTGCGCAACAGCATTCTTTTGATCATTGGCAGGTCATTAGGGACTTAGCGATACATTCTAACATTTGATGGTCGAGGTTGTTAGTAGTCTAAAATATAAGATGCTCTGATCATAATGACATTTTGTATCGCAGGATTGTCACATTGAAATGATATGGTGCATATTCACAAGAAAAGACTAGAACTGATGATTAGAACTGGTCAAAGGTAAAACCCTTAGCATACATTAAGGATCCGAAAATATGCCACGTCTAATTACCCACCGGATTGATTAATGTATTAATACACATTCAACATTATTACTTGTTAATCTTGACCTGTAGTGACGCAGGGGGGAAATATATTTCCGCTGTTAGTTGATCTTGCAAAATGACTCCTCTAGATGGCATTGAAAGCTTGACTGGATCATGAAGAAAATGGGTCATGTCTTAGCAAGGTTAAAATAATGACATTTCATATATTGTATAGTCCAGTTTTGTTTCGTTTTCGTTCGATTTTTGGTTTGGTGTTAAGAGCCAGAGGCAGCAGACAAAGGTTAATCATCTGTTTTTTTAATTGAAATTATTTATTATGTAGCCTAACTGATGGATTAAACACGCTGTTTTGCATGAAGACGGCGTTTGTAGGGTGGGTTATCGATTCAGTGTTTCTTTTTTATCTGTGAAGCCTGATGTTATGTCTTAATAAATATACAATTTTAAGAGAATATTTGATTCTGTGTGTTGACTTCCTCTTCACTGTAAGGGAGATTCTTCAAACGTTCCACTGACAAGATGTTGTTGCTTGTTACTAGTTATATTGAGATTGATGTAATATGATTCATAGACATAATACTACATTTTTCTGTTAGGTGCTGAAAAAATAGTCCTTTGCTAAGATTGGCACCGTTTTGTCAACCGTAACTGGCACACTTTTGTCCTTGCACTTCTTTAAAAACTATAATTCAAAATTAAAATTCCAATGTAAAATATGGTTGTGGCTAACTCAGAAAATGCTCAGTCAAAGTAGGCTATGTGGGATTTCAGATAAATCCAGCCAGACACTTCCCGACCATGTTATGATTCCCATGTAATAATTTGTTATTTAGTCTGAATGAGTGATTTTGCCAGTCAACTCATGTGTATTTGTATAAAACATGCTACCCCTTCAGGCCTTTTTTCTTCAACCATACAGAACAATGAAATCCACATGGGGACATTGTAATAAACCACTAATTACGAATGGTGATTTTCTTATTTAGCCGGGACTTGTAGAAAACCTTTTGCACACAAACCTCAGCACGATTTTTACTTTAAATTAAACTTTATTGTAATTATGCAGAGTAGTGGTAGAAAGACATTGAAACACAGTAAGCATCTAATCAGAAGTTCAAGAAGTTGCTTTTTTTAGAGAATGTTTTAATAATGTCTATCTGTGAAGCCACTGTTCTGCCGGTCGACCATCTCATCCCGCCCTGTTCTGACACTCATGAGATGACAACAGGAGAGAGAGAGATGGAGGGAGGAAGTGGAGGAGGCAGTGGCAGAGACGTACGTCAGCTAGCGCTCTACTGTCACTGGGAGCTAAGCGCGTGGTGAGAGGCAGAGGTGAGGCGGGGTGAAAACGGTGCCGGGTGCTTACCTACACCAGACATGCCCAGTCTCCATGCGCTGGTTG
This sequence comes from Sprattus sprattus, assembly GCF_963457725.1. Lineage (NCBI taxonomy): Eukaryota > Metazoa > Chordata > Actinopteri > Clupeiformes > Clupeidae > Sprattus > Sprattus sprattus. The sequence continues at coordinate 11,061,199 of NC_137909.1, forward strand.
ACGTGCTAAAAGGGCTCCATCTGGGACATGCTGTAGCGCTAGACTGAGCAACAGTTAGAGAAACTGGGCTGACCAGCTCACACGCTGGGCACAGGAATTTCACCTGTGGGGGGTGACTATGACACATAATGGGTCGGTGGTGGCCAACGGCACGTCCGCCAAAGGGCACGAGCTGAAGATCGTGATTGTCGGGGACGGGGGCTGCGGAAAGACCTCCCTGCTCATGGTCTACGCCAAAGGAAACTTCCCAGAGGTAAGGAGGGTTCAGACACAATAGCCACGGCTATTACCAGTAATGTCTTCACTGTGATCTCCATGAGGTAAATTATCACACTGGCCTTAGGAGAAGGTGATGAACTTCTTCATGAATCTGCTTCTACACCACACATACCACAGACAGAAGAAGCGAAGACAAAACTGTCATTTCGGATTCAGGCTGTCCATAGGTTCAGGTCTTTATTCATTTTATCAGTCAGCAGAGACCAAGGAAGGAACTATTATTGCGGTGTGTTGTGCAAATGTATTCAAATGATGACCCCAGGATATTTCTCATATATTTGTTTTCTGAAATGGTATGAATTTTTGATTTGGACTTACAACCCTCAATTAATGTATTTTACAATTAATTAGAGAAGCTCATTCAGGAAACCTGCTTTTCAATGACTTTCTAGCTTATTTGTCTAACACTCTAAGACAGGATGCTATCCTCTTACTTTTCAGTGCATGTTTGACCCTATTTCATGTTCTCCTTTTACACCCTATGACGTTGTAGTTCCTGTAAAGTTAAACTATCCTTTGTTCCTGTACACAATAAAGTCTTCATTATGACCCCTGACAGGGCCAAGTGGAACATAATAGGTGTGGTATCATTGGAATAGAAATGTGGTTGTGTCAAACAAAGAAGTTGCATATGGAGATAGGATGGCTTCGAATATTTCATGTTTCTAAAGTGTCTTTCACTGCATTTATTTAAGTGTATTTTAAGAATCTAATGGAGTAAAATCCTGTTAATATCTATTTTCTCTCAGAAATATGCCCCATCTGTGTTTGAGAAGTATGTCACCACAGTGTCTCTCGGTGGGAAGGAGATTCAGCTCAACCTGTACGACACGGCAGGTAGGTGTGCCCGCCGACCCGTCTCTCGACACACCTCAGCCTGCCTTTGTGTGATCAATGCCTCAGATATTAAACATTTGGCTGGCATTCAGAGTGTGCACTGGGCGTGGGGTCCACTGGTGATGTCCCATTCAGACTTGATACCCCCCCACAATGCCAGGTCCTGCGGACTTTGTTCAGGAGAGGGTGGATAAGCAGAGGTCACTGGGGAATATCACCTCTCTGGCCTCTATTAAGCAGACTAAAATTAAGGCTCTGTTGAAAGTCAGGAATGTCAATCAATAAATCAATGATGTGTTGTTCCAACCAAACAAAGACCCCCCAGGACCTTCAACCTTCAATTGATGATTGGTTTAGTTTCACATATGCACCTGTACAATGACACAGGGTGTTTGCTTTTAATACATTAGTTTACTAGTATAAATAATTCTAAAGTCTGCTGAAATCAATTCTTCAGCTCGTTTAGCCTAACAAAAAGTGTAAAACGTCTGTGGTGAGAACGCTGCTCTTGCAGTATTTGGTGGGCAGGCATCACTGAAAAGCGTTTTAAAAATGAGGCCTTGTGGTGCTGACCAGAATGTCAACCATATTTATGGTCAGGTTGTCCTTTAGAGAAAGCGGAATGATACATTCGTTATTGTGTGTAGTTTTCTTTTGTTGGCATAGCAAACATGGTTTTTCAACCACTCCCTTGCACCAGTGTTAGGTAAATGAAACTCTTTGAGTTTGTTTAGTCACTCACAGAGTAACGTTTGAAGGCTGAATAGATAAGCAAGAAAACAATTTCCCTCACAACCTCATTCTAAATGAGGAAGTTGTAGATGTGAATATTTAGGTGGGACCTCTATCAGAGGGAAACTATTTCTACAGTGGCCTTCCACATTTTGTGGTGTGATACAAAATACATTGTCTTTTTCCAGTCACCTTCAATCAGAATTCATCCAGATATCACATATCAAGGAAGCTGCTTTAGCATGTGAGACAGAATAATCGTTAAAACTCATGCATATTAGTCAGCCAGAGTCCTAACCCCTCGTGTCACATTTGGGGACTGTCTTGACGGGCTGTTGTGCTTTCCTGAGAACTTGACCCCACACTGTTCGCACACCATCCTCACAAACTCAAGCTTATCTGTGTGTCACTGAAGTCAGAAGCCTTGCTGCTACACAGGAAGAGGAAGTATGAACAGGATGTGGTTTGATGCACTGTCTCTTGCATGTCTATGTTCTGAAATGTTCTTTGCTCACTCGTCAGGAGCACAGATGGATCTAACATGGTCACAGGCACCGGATGGATTGCACCAGACAGCCACACCCTCCACTAGCACATGAACGCACAAGCATTCACACACACACACACACACACACACACACACTCTTGCACGCACATGAATGCGTGCACACACACACACACACACACACACACACACACACACACACACACACACATGAACACACACACACACTGTGCCACATCTAAATTCATGGTTACTAAGTCTCCTAGGTTTGACTCATCAGGCTGATACTTTTCCAGGCTGTTTCACACCATTATGTTACCTGCTGATAGCAATGCATGTCATGCCAAACTGAAGGTCAGGGCAGCCCTGAAGCTGGCTTTCTTTGGAAGCCAAGGAAGCATTCATGGACATCAAGAACATGTTTTCCTCACAATTAACTTCCTCATATTGACAGGTACACTAGGTGGAGCTGAGGGTGGGGAGTGTGGTCTGGAATGTAAGCGCATGACTTCAGAGAAGCGCTTCAGAGATGAGATCTGTGTGAAAACATGCCACAGCAGCAACTGCCATGGTGTTTTACATTGCTTCATTGCATTTTTGATTATATTTTCAGTTAGAATTTTAAAGTTGAAAGACACTCCAGTTGTCTTTGAAAATTACATCAATGTAAGTAATTACAAAACCACGATGTCAGTCCTTATTTCACTATGCATGAATGTATTTCTTGGACATCCTGTTAGGCTGCATGTGCTCTCTCTCTTGCAGGCCAAGAAGACTATGATCGCTTGAGGCCTTTGTCCTATCAGAATGCAGATATGGTGCTGGTGTGTTATGATGTGATGAACCCGACCAGTTTTGACAATGTCTTAATCAAGGTAAACTTATGAAATATGACAGCTGATACATGATATGCAGAGATATTCACCTTTTACTCAATTACAGAAAAAGATAGAAAGATGGAAAGAGAGAGAGAGAGCGTCTGTGTGTGTGTTTGAAGGGGAGAGAGAGACCTCGGACAATCTTTTCCGAGATAATGTATCGCTCTTGACTCAAGATTTTCGACATTGAATGATCAGTGGAATCTTACTTCAACTGTCTATCAGACCCGTCACTGACTCCCCTCATCCCCCTCTGGGTGGGCCTGAGGCCTGAGCCTGAGTCCTGAGAATAGACAGGGACAACAGTGCAGTTGTGTGTCTCACCATGACCAGCATGTGGGAGTCATCCCTCCATTAAGCAGTCACGGGTCAGAGAGCAGGAATGCACACGTTCAGCCTCAGAGAAAATGAACACACTCATGGCCCAGAACACTGTTAACTCACAGAGACACACACACTCTCTCTATATATATATATGTGTGTGTGTGTGTGTGTGTGTGTGTGTGTGTTTGTGTGTGTGTGTGTGTGCGTGTGTATGTGTGTATATGTACTCACGCACACCTACACACACAAACACACAAACACACACACACACACACTTTTAAAGACAATGGGCACACTCAGGCCTGAAACACACCTTACACACACATTCAGTCTGACAGAAAATGAGCGTCCAGGGCACATCTAAAACACAGACACACACACATTCAGACACACACACACACACACACACACACACACACACAATCCGCCGTGGAGAAAAAGAAAACATTCACTTCCAGAACACAGTCAGTTCTGTCCGTAATCAGTGGAACGGTGCTGAGTCAGGACCAACTGGCAGTTCATTTGTATCTGAGGGGCTGCTGTTGATGAAGGGATGCCTGGTTTATACTGATATACCAGCATCTCTTCCGGAACACACACAAACACACACACACACACACACACACACACACACACACACACACACGGTAATACAACATAAAGCTATTCATCAGTGATTCATTTACATTTAATAAGTCAACTACATGAAGAATAATACAGAATCACAGAACATAAATATTGTTGTTAATTACATTAACAATATAAGCAGTTTGAATGGTTGATTAATTGTTCAAACTGATGGTTTTAGTCTGTAGTTTGGTACAATGGACAATGATGTCCTGTAACATTTCCCAGGTAGTAGAGACAGTACATACAGTTTGTGGTTCCTTCCTTCCTCTTAGTGGTACCCTGAGGTGCATCACTTCTGCCGGGACGTTCCTCTAGTCCTGATTGGATGCAAGACGGACCTCAGGAAAGACAAGGAGCAGACCAGGAGGCTCAAAGCCTCTGGACTGGATCCAATCACCTACATGCAGGTAACAGTACATCCCATACAACTTCCTACAAATCATCTGACTTTCAAACTGACCATGACCTTTTCCTGATCCTGATTTGGTACTGATGTGATCCTGACCTGGCCCTGATTTAGCTCTAAGTTGCCCTGGACCTGGCATATCTGTGCCAGGGAATCTGTTATCAGTGTTGGGAACACACTGAAGTTTTTGTGTAGTGTCGCGTGTAAGAGATATTTCCCCCAGAAAGCCTAGCGAATTGCTGGACATGGTGTTCTGCATGTGCTTTTCACCAGGGCCACTGGTCAGGATCCATGTCTCATAGTCTGTCAGCAGATCCTGACTGGGTGGTCTGACCTGATAATCTCACAGCAGCTAGACCACTGTTTAGGGATTTTTACTGCTCCATACATTTACGGTAAATTGGTGCAAGACCGGTGTGTGTGTGTGTTGCTATCTGTGCATGTAGTGTGAATATAGTGAATGGCTGAGGTGTGTAGTGACCAGTGGATGATCAGTGTGTGAAGAGACTGGTACGTGAGCAAGATGAAAGGGTTTAGTGACCAAAACATAACGTGTGTGTATGTGTGTAATACATGTCTGGTGTATGAGTTACTAGTGTGGGTAGAACAATGTGTGTCATGTGAATTACCAGTGTACGCAGAAACATGTATATAGTGACCAATGACTAATGTGTGTTTCTCTCCTGTTGTGTACAGGGGCAGGAGACGCAGCAGCAGATTCACGCTGACGTCTATCGGGAGTGCTCCGCCAAGTACCAGGACAACGTGGAGGACATTTTCCGCGAGGCCACCAAGAGAGCGCTGGCTGCCCGCCGCAAGAACAAGCAGAGGAAGAAGAAAATATGTTCCATCCTATGACTGCAGAGAAATGTAGAACCATAAAGAACCAAAGGACATGTTTTCATGGCAAGAGCTCAACGTTTGACGAGGCACAGTGAAATGCATCCATGTGCCTGTTGACACATTGCGTGCCATAGGTACTTACATAGCTTATTTTGTAAAGTATATTTTATTTTTGATATATGTCTCAGGATTGTGTATAAGAGAAAATGTTGCCATTTATATGGTGCCCTGTAGTGTTGTAAAACTCTGAGGTCCTATGGTGTTTTGATATTGAGATGTTCAGGCTTTTTGTGGTTGTAAGTATGGATCGAATGTCAGTGCAGGAGAAGGTCACTTCTATCAGACCTTAGAGACTGTTGAGCTGCCCAGCCTTTCACCCTCACAGAAGACCTTAAAACAGAGGGCGAGGAAGAGGACTGGTGAAGATGATGCAAACACAGAGATGGAGCCTTCACCAGCCACATAGGAACTCTGGGATATCTGCTGGGTCAGATGTTTACGCTGCTAGTACCAGAGACTGGTGTGGGAAAAGTTACTGTGCTCATTTACTGTTTCTGTACTGAGACTCATTACACGGATGGGTCGGGTTCTCTGTAGGGTCAAACATCTGTCAAACTGTTGGCAGTTGAAAGTGATAGGTACGTGAATCATGGGAACTGTGCCTTGGAAGGCCATTTCTTATCTCTTAAATTGATTTTTATCTTCTTTTACACAACCCACAGTTCACAGCAGATTGAATGCTTATTTTTTGTTTTGATAATAAAATGATTTTTGTACACCCGAAGGATCAAGTTAACAAGGCCCCAATCTGGTTTGCAGTTTTAATAGCATTTAATACTTTACAGTTCATTGGCACACGTCACATAATAGCGCAGGTGGAGTTGACAGGGTGTTTGGTGTGCGACACTGTGGAATGATTGACACCATTGGTTGTACACTTACACACAGCCCAAAGCAGCACTTGGTGTTTACACCACACGTCTTTAACGCCATGCCTTTAAAGAATGAAAGAGCATTTGGAGGGCCCTGAAAAGTATTTTGCTGTTGCTTAAGTTGACACCACCCTTACCCAGAAATCAGCCGTGGAGGAGTGTGAAGGTGGTAAATGCAGTTATACTGCCTCCTACTGGACAACACGCCAAACTTACAGAGCAATCATTCAAGGCTATATGTAATATGTAATCGAATATTGGGGGGGGGGGGGGGGGGGGGTGTAGGGGATGTTCTAATAATTATTGTGGTGAGGGTATCAAACACTTATCAAGGCTGGGCACGGTGGCAGAGGTCAAATTTAGTGCATACACATATCCTTCACATCCAGCTATGACACTGAGTACACACTCAAACTCACAAAATAACATGCTGGGTAAATCTGAAACCTAAACTCAGGCTAAAGGTAAGACATGTTGAGCCACTCACTCAAAACATTCCATGATTCCATTATTTTAACTTTTAATTTGAAGGTTTTTATTCATTTTATTATTGTATTGATTTGATGGACCAAAATTATATTTGTTTTAATCATTTCCCATACGAAATGGATGTTCAAAGTAGGTATTTAGATTGTGAATAATTCGACACTTAACGACTCAAATGCTAAAGTCCAGGTTATTGCAGGGAGTTATTGTAACTGAATAGCACAAACAAATTTAAATACGAGTGACATACAGTAATAGGGGATTGTGTTACTACTGCTGAGGCTTTCCTAACATTTAGAAACTGCATTACAAACCACTGGTAAATCCTGAATCACTGTGCCCGCCTCCACCTGTCAGTGGATCACAAACTTCCTGATAGACAGGAAGCAGCAGGTGAAGCTGGGTGAAACAACATCCAGCACTCGTTCAGTCAGCACTGGTGCACCACAGGGATGCGTGCTCTCCCCACTGCTCTTCTCACGCTACACAAACGACTGCACCTCAGGAGACCCATCTGTTAAACTCCTAAAATTTGCAGACGACACATCAGTCATCGGCCTCATCCGTGATGATGATGAGTCTGCATATAGGCGGGAGGTTGAACAGCTGGCCCTGTGGTGCGGTCGCAACAACCTAGAGCTGGACACGCTTAAAACCGTGGAGATGACAGTGGACTTCAGGAGGAGCCCCCCAGCACTGCCCCCCCCCCCCCCCCCCCCCCCCCCTCACCATACTCAACAGTACTGTGTTGGCTGTAGAATCCTTCAAGTTTCTGGGATCCACTATCTCCAGGAACCTGAAGTGGGAACCCAACATCAACACAATCATCAAGAAGGCCCAGCAGAGGATGTACTTCCTGCGCCAGCTTACAGATCTCTGTTCACAAAAACAGTTACTTCCCCCTCGCCGTCTCACTATTGAACAACTCAGAGTAACATATATGTTTATCCATGTAGCATATATTTTTTTATCCCTGCACTTCTTGCACTCTCCACTTCTTCTTTGCACTATTGTAACATTCCCAGATCCTGTATATACTTCTCAAACTTTCATAGACCATTGCACTGTTTGTTTTTGTATTGAGTTTGTTTTTGTATTGTGTTGTGGTTTTGTTTTTTGTATTGTATTGTGTTTGTTTTGTATTGTGTTGTAATGTATATTATGTGTAAGCACATTGAGTCAGTTCACCAGGTCAAATTCCTTGTTTGTTCAAACTTACTTGGCCAATAAAATCTGATTCTGACTGCTCAGGAAGAGTATGTCCCAAACATCAAAGAGGATTACACTCCCCTGGCTGATTCCTAAGAGCCTCAGAGGTCGTTTACATGGACCCTACTTTGTCAATCTGATACAGATAGCTAATACAGATAGCCCTATCATTTCAGGCTGAGAAGCACAAAACCACAGCTTGTGTATTCACCAATACAGTACAATTGTAAAACTCAAGAGATATTCTGTTAAGAAGATCTACTATGTAGCCTAAAGATGTGGCTTTAATGAATAGCATGCAAACACCATCCCTGTTTGGAAAAAGTCTTTGGGGATCTGTGAGCTAAGAACTGCAATCTTATTTGTAGTACTGGTGACGTACGCAGTGGCCTGCGTTAATGAGCCCTGCATGAGCTCCACCTAGTGGCCTAACATGAGCCAACACTTCCAGCCTGAGGTGCTGGTCATGGGACGGCTAAAGGAAAGCCATTACACAAGTTTCTGATCCAAACGGCTTTATTCTGATGTCCAGCAATGTACAGTGAATGTGTGAATGCAAGGAGACCTGAAAAACAAATAAACATCTTTCACCCTGCATTCAGTTCCAGTTTCTAGGCTTGGGTTGTAGGCACAGATTGCAGTTTTTACTGGGGAAAGCTGAAGGCCTGAAGACAATGGCAGTGACCGCACAGACACACACACAAGCCGAAGTAGAGCATGTTGTGGGTAATGATAATGATATCACTACATGTCACTTCTTGCTTCTATTCATATCATGCGTAAGCACCTGACACCCAAGCAATGAAAATTAAAATAAAAAAAATAAACCATCTTTTGAAGACAGTTTAAAAAAAAAAAAAAAAAAAAACATATTCAGTGACCTACTTATTTCTTTTCACATCATCAGGACGCCCGCTTTGATGTCTGAGAGGGAAGCTTGCTCGGAGGCAACAGGCAAGCATGCCACTCTGAAATGCCCATCTGGACTGACGAGGGGCTGTAGCCCCGTCAAATTATCATAATTTTGTCCAGTACCATCATAACTATTTATATATTGCCAATTGCTTGAAATTACAATGAGCATTGGCATTCAACTCCAGAAGTCCTAACCCATCACAGCAGCTGTGCTAGCAGCAAACATGGCTTCACAGTACATGATTACAGCAAATTGACAGAGTTCCATCTTTCAGCCTGCAAGGACAATTTTACTCAAACAATTTTGCATTTCTGTTAGAGCAGGGGAAGCATCCATGGCCATACCAGAGATTTAACAGTGACAGAGGAACAGACAATAGTTCACTACTAACAAAGGAGGATCAGGGAGATCTGCATAATACTGTTTTGACCTAGTGGTAATGCATGAACCCCCAGCAGTGCACAGATACGGCAAATGTATTCTGTTAGTGTTTTAAGGGGTTACTGGCGCCGTCAAAATCTTCACCAAAGCAATGCGGGTAAATTAACACTCTGAGCCAATCCCTTGCTTACTCTGGAACATTTCATGAGCAGCACAGAATAAGGGAGCTGTGTCTGTGTGTGTGTGTGTGGGGGGGGGGGGGGGCACAAAAAAAAAACACTCTTACAGATAAAAGAAAAAGAGGTTGACAGGAAAGACAGTACTGAGAGGAGCAGAGACAGACCCCTCACTAGTAGCTAGTAGTGGGACTAAATGAGTCGTTCAGCATGGACCTCTCCCTTTGGAGGATCTAGTATCCTTTCTCCTCCTACTGTGGGTCCAGTCAGCAGCAATTATAATCATCATCTTCTTCTTCTTCTTCTTCTTCTCTTGAGTTGAGTTCAGATGTGAGGTTCCCATATAATGTTCATGCGCAATACAGAAAACAAACAAACAAACAAAAAAGAACACAAACTCCTGCAAGTCTGCATTAAGTTGTTCAGATTCCCCTCGGAAACGGGTTGCACCCTGACAACACCCTACCTTCAAGGTAGCGTTTGCCGCTACCCAGGACCGACCTGCTTAGTGTTTTCATTGCATGTGAGCGAGCAAACAAAACTAAGGAGAAACAAAATGAGAATAAACCACAGGTGACCAAAGCTGCCTTGAGACCTGTAGACTCTGACACACACCTAAAACCTTCCCACACACCCCTTTTATGCCCCCCGCCCCCCACCCCCCACCCAGACTTTCTGAATTGTGTGTGAGTTAGGGTGCCATGACTGCTCTCCGTCCTAGTACTGGCCACTTTGCCTCCTGGTAGTCATCTTCGCCCCCCACACCTGCTCCCTTTCAGTCTGCTTTTTGCAGCTTCTCTTTGTTCTTCTGGAACTTCTGGTGGACTACTTTGAGCGTCGTGAGAAAGTTCCCCAGGAACAGGACAAGAAATGTCAGCCCAAGCATGAACACCTGCAGACACAGACACACACTGAGTATGAGTGGCTGTGAGAGTGCCATGGGAAATGTCAAGCTTTCTGTTCGGTGCACAAATCAGATCAGATCAGATCGTCCATCCATACCTGCCACTCCTTGCAGTCCTCATGGTGCGCCAGCTTAAACAGGGTAATTGCGTTGTACAACTGCCAGAACTAATGAACACATGAAGAGAGAAAAGATCCGCGTCAGAGTTTATCTGTCGTCATTATGAGCAGGAACCCCCCCCCCCCCCCCCCCCACACACACACACACACACACACACACACACACACACACTCCACAGCTCAGTTAATAGTTCATGTAGACGTAAATCTAACAGAGATCCTCCCACACACCCTATCTTCCCCGTCGGGGAAGTAAGTTGCTTGACTGGAGTTTATTGGTGGAATGTCCTGATGTAACAGAGAGTTTCTGCTGAGTGTGTTCTCTGTGTTCATGAGAACTCCTCAGCCTGATTCTGCCCTGGGCTCTCAGCCTCTAATAAAGACATTGAGAGCATCCTGCTTCCCTGCAGCTACCGGATCAAGAGGAGGCACCCCACTGACACTTAACATGTAAGAGCAGATCCTGCTTCAAGCAGCGACTCCACTGACTCTGAAGCACTTGTTGGTCTTACATGTTAAACCACTACCCTGATGTCTTTAGTCATGTAAGTGTGATTGTCAGACTCTTCCTTAGGCAACTTAAAGCCCCATGTGATTGTCAGACTCCTCCTAAAGCTACTTAAAGCCCCATGTGATTGTCAGACTCTTTCTAAGGCTACTGAAGGCCCGATGTGGGTGCTGAACTTGAGAGACGAGTCGGCTGTGAGGGCCCCTCATGTCTGCCGGTAGCAGCAAAGACTCACATGGCCAAAGAAGAGGACGGGGAGCAGGAAAGTGAGTCCTCTCCACATCCACGACTGGAAGCCCTCTGGGGAGACGAGAAAAAAATATAAAAATAAAGTTAAACATCCAAAACCATAGAAATAATAACACAACTAAAATGAACAAACTAAAAACACTGGGTTGATTCCCAGCTACAATGCCGTGGAAGAGGCTAAAACTACCTGCGTTGTCAATTGCATCTATCTTTTAGGGAAAACCTGACAACCTCTCACAAAGTACACAATAGAGTATTTATTTACATTCAATTTTTAATTTATAGACATTGTAATATAGTATGTACTACACACATTTACACTCTGTGCCTGTGTGTGTAAACCTGGCACATCGGTAGTCATTTGCCAGTCAAAGCAGATGTGTGTGTGTGAGTGGAAGAGCATCCGTCTCCCATGGCATTCAACAATACTGTGAGGATTAAGGGAGTAATTGCCGTGCACAATGTGTGGGTGAACCAAGTCAGTTTTCCCCTTTATACCTCTGAGGCCCTTAACTCTGCAGCTCTCCCCTGCCTGCCTCTGGGACCCCTGACTCTGGGGCCCTGGCAAGAGGGTTAGGAGGAGTGTGCATGTCAACTGACGAAACATAACACACACGCAGAAATCAGACACAGCCAAACCCAAAGGCTCTCTTCTCTCCTCTTACCCACGGTCAGGTCCAGCTGGTTCCTTTCCCCCAAAGCACGCAGCCTGTACAGACAGCCACTCTGGTAATAGTACTGAAGGAACTGTAAAAAACCTGAAGCACAAACAACAATCAATTACTATGTGACTTATTGTTGAAACAATCCACCTAAACCTATGATAAAGATAAGTCACTCGAAGTCTGGTAAATTGACAGACTTTCTGTGGATACATTATGGTAACTGGACAGGCTTACTCTGATAGATGGAGAAGGCCAGGAACTGACTTCTGAACATCTGATACATTGATCCCTCTGGCCTGGAAAGCAGATGCAGTCAGTTAGTTCACTCTGAGCGATGATCTCTCATCTACCCAGGTGTCAAGCACTGACAGGGAAACACTGTTGTCTTTAAATGATCACGCATGACTGACATGACACATTAACTGGCAGTAAGAGTGGGAACACAAAAAAACACTGCATGTGTGACTGCTCTATGAACGGACAGCTCTTAAAGACAGTGGACACACTGTTGTGCATAAATGACTACTTTCTGAACAGACCAACTGACAGTAACAGTGTGACCACAGAAAGACACTGCAGGGCCTAAATGCGTAGTCTATGGACAAGCTAACTGACAGAAACAGTGTGACCACAGGAAGACACTGCAGTGGGCAGTTGAGTACTCTGTGAATAGACCGCCTGAGAGTAAAAGAGTGCTAAGGCGGAGGGGTGAAAACATGGCTTCTTACCAGGTCAACATGACCCCGGAGAGGAAGGTAGACACATAATGATGTAAAACCCACCATCCTTTAATTCTGAAAAACATACAAACCACACATAAGCTGTCATACCGATATGACGCAAGAAAAGCACACCATTACACCACATTATAAACTTTGAACATCTTATTTTAAAAAGTTTAAACTACAGAAACTGATCCAACATTGTACCAACTGGTACATTGATCAGTGGTGATAATTTCATATAGTTGTGAGTAAATGCCGTAACAAAGAACAGACGCCAGCCATACATAAAAGCCAATAACACGTGGCTGGAGTATTGGTTACTCAACAGCGCACACACATATGAGCAGCAGTGTCTGAGAAGAGCAGAACTTACCGTGACCCATTACTGATCAGAACACTCTCTCTTATCGTCAGTGTGCAATAATACCAAACAAGTAAAAAATTGAAGATTTCATCTGTGACACTTGGGGGGAAAAAAAAGAAAATGTTTTAAGACTGTGTAATTGCAAACAGTCTGCATGATCAACTTTTTGGTATAAACAAACACTGTGGATAAAGATAACAGTAATTACCACAATTTAAAATAGCGCTCTAGCTGATAACGTCCGCACCCAACACTGACTACAACGACGTGAAAAATGATATCGTTGGGTATTACTTTAAAAGTGACTGTGTGAACGATAGAAACGTTGACAACCAATCAGAATCCATCGAATGTTAATCACATTAATGGCAAAACATTGAAGACATAACAAAAATAAGAGGTTTTCCCCCATCATTGGTCAGTGTGGACACTCTTGTAATAATTACAATTGTTATTATCCTTCATATCCAGGCAGTTTGGATGACCCTCAAATAATAAAAAAAAATCAAACCGCTCACCGATAGTTGAAAAAGAAGAGACAGGCCATGGCACCAAACATCAGAATAATTGTCAGGTAAAGTTTGAACTTCTCATATTCATCTTTATAAGCAAACCTATCCAAAGGAAGCAGACAATGAAAAAACATCTGCACTAAAAACATGAACTCAAAGAGAATATGAAAGTGTGAAATATGAAATAACTCATGACATTACTTTGCCTGATTGCTGAGAAGGGTTACATTCACATTTCCCAGGACCAAATGTAAGTACAGTCTGAGGGGTCAGAGAAACACATGCATTGTATGTCAGCAGCAGCAGCAGCAGCAGCAGCAGCAGCAGCAACAACAACAACAACAACCCGTGGAAGAAAAACTGCTTTAAATAGATAACACTTTAAATAGATAACACACCTAGTTTTCGGATGGATAAACTTACCCATTCTTCTTTGGCAGATACGCTTCCATATCAAAGAAGACATTCTGTTTCTCTTTGATTTGCGTTTGAATATCTGTAATCTGTTCAGACTGTTTCTCATCAGATGTCAAAGCGCATCTGTCAACCACATAAATAATATCATCAGGACAGCGCACCAACACCAGTTCATCCCTAAGTTAATATATGGTTAAGCATTCAGAAACATGTCTGTCAAACAAATCTGGAGCAAGACTGTAAATTATTTCACAGTGCTTTTCCCCAGCTGAGCCCATGGTGAGGGGTCTGCTAGACCCAGTAGTCCAATCATGAGCTCACATACTTCTTTAGAGTGGCCCTGAGGTCCTTAAGGCCTTTCCTCTGTTTGCTAATGGCACTGCTGCATATCGCCTGGAGACTGGTCAGCTCTTCAAGCTTCTGTCGGTACACCTTGTGAGTTTCCTGAAAAAAAAGAGAAGGCTGAAACCATCACAGATTGGTCTGTATATTCTGCAGACATAGGTACAGGTGTTTATATCCTGCAACAACATACACCATCTGACATAGGAGCACAGACCAATAGACATTAAAGCAGCAGTAAGGAGCTCTGTCTAAACAAGAGAGCTAACAACCTGAAAGATATGCAAAAACCTTGCAGACAGCACCATCAGCTCAACTGGCACTTATAAAAACTTGCTTACATGCTAATTAATGGTGATATAGCTGGCAAAGATATATTATGAAAGTTTTTCTTTAATTTCCGCAGGAAGTTCCAGCCCGGAAAGCAGAACTACATTGTTCATATGGGAATGACACATGTTTATCCGTCTTCACACGGCATTATTCCATCAGAATAAATGTGAAGATGATATCAAAATATCATGTAGTATTATCTTGTTACTAGTTAGATACTAGGTGCCTGTAAAACATATTTCATAAACTGGCAAATTGTTGCATAGTCTCAATGTCTCACCTAATAGGTATCTAAACAATATTTTAGATTAACTGACTTGATCAAGACATAGTTTAGAGCAAAGAGGAACTCTTTTTTGCGACCTCTTACTCCCTCTGACAGGATCAGACCTGCTCACCTAACTACACAAGCCAACGAGGCGGTGACAGACCTTAACCCTTCATTGACAAGCTAAACTACAGTACCTGGCTATAGCCCACTTCGCAAAGCGGTTTACCTTATTTGGGTCCATATACCTATTTAAAGATAATATATATACATTACGTCGCTAAACCATCACAGTTATAACATACTAACTATTAACCACGGCTAAATAGCCAAATGCTTTCTAACAAACTAGCTACATCTGATACTGCTACCTAGCCAACTGGGCTAACAGCTTTTGCTAGTTCCCCAGCCAGTTGTCAAAAAGGTGAGTGTCTGAACAAAATGGGATACAATTGAATTTCAAACAACTGCACCTTGTTACTATCAATCTGTTTGGGTACTTTTATGGAAAATATTGGCAAACACCCGTTTATCCATCAGGAATGATTGTTGGGTACAGGGTAACTAGTAAATCACTAGCCAACCAGTCGTAGGCTGTCCACCAACAATAGGAATATGATAACCTTGTAGCTAGCTAGCTAGCAAACTGCAACAGCTCTGAAGCTACCCATGTTACTCCAAACGTATCGGAAGACCTGGCCCTCTTGCGCTCAACAAAAAGACGTAAGTTATACATAACCACATCCTCACCTGTAATTGCTGATATTCTTTGTCGATTTCTTCCCAGTCAGTTTGACACCTCTCCAGTGACATCGTCCCCCGTTTCCCCTCGCTCTCCTTGCCTCTCACACCACCCGAGGACCACAGCTGTGACTGGCTGTCCTAACGCTGCTCAATAGCGCATGCGTGTTGACCAGCTACAATTTCTCAACCCATTTCTGAGCATTACAATCAGCAACTGTGTCCAATGCGAGGACAGTGTTACATAAGTGTTTTACCTCTGTGAACTGTGTCTGGTACAGTTACATTATGTACTCTTTCCACACATGTTTTCACACTTGGACACATTCAACCATTGCAACAATTTGTCAATGCAATTAAAGCAAGGAATGGTAGAGTTGTCATGCTTCTAGCATAGATAATGAAGGTAAAATAATGCCAAATGATAATGAACGTGCTTTCTTAATAATAAGAAGGAAAAGGACTAGGACTGACACAGCTTTCATATGGAAGACACATTAAGTATTACATGCGAAATGAACATAGTAAAAATGTATTGCGTTTCTGAAAAAAACAAAACAAACAAAATAAAACCAGCAGAGTAAAATACAGGTTACTTTAGTTAAGTAAGTTCTTCACCTTTACCTCGTTAGGTGAACAGTCAGGAGTGGCAACACATGTTTTCATCAAACACTACAAGTCATTAACCTGCCTAAAATCGCTAGCTAGGGATACATCTTTTGTGTTGCTGGGCATTTTACCCCTACAAGTCTCAATTTTTTTTCTTTGAATCGTACAGCCTTGATTTCTTGATAGTTTTGTGTATTTTGGTTAATTTTATATTTCTCAGGCATTATCGATCGTTTTACTAAGGTAGGTTGGACATTTCTGGGGGCTATGACCGAAATAACCATTAACCAACTTTTGGGCTCTGTCCAGTGCTGGTGTGTTGCTAGGATACCAAGGGACGCGTGCTGTAGGCCAGAAATATGACATCTTTTTTTACATTGGCCTAAATTAGAGCGCAAAGTTGTATCTCGATTGCCTTGTTCAATTCCAGAGTGAACTGAGCTAATAGGAGTCGTTCACTGAACTAACACTAGTCGACCATTTCGGCCTATTGAAGGTAATGTTTTCTATTTCTTTGCTGTGTGGATAGGCGCTAGCTAGCTTGCTGAACAGCTAACAAGCTAAACTGGCACATATTAATGTTGTTATCTTAGCCAATTAACAAGAGACAAATAGTCGAAAACGCCATCCACTGTAATTTGCCGACTCAGAATCTTTATTCTTTGAAGGAATGCCTCATAAGAAGATTCCGAAAACAACGGTGCCCCCTGTAAAAGTGTGGGAACAGAAGGCACAGAAGTGTGGATTGCTGCATAGTGTCTATTCAGTCAACGGAGACAATTACACTGGAGAGTGGCTTGAAAACAAAAAGCATGGTAATTTTTGAACTGTCTACTATTGCCCTTATCTATAAATGTTTGTTATTTGCTACCCATTAACGCAGACACTATCATAGTATTTTTTTATGCACATAAGGTAAGGGAACCCAAGTTTGGAAAAAATCTGGAGTAATTTATGACGGTGATTGGACAAATGGCAAACGGGATGGATATGGGACGTTCAGTCGGCTAAATCCTGCAACGAATGACTACATACGACTATACTGTGGTGAATGGAAAAATGATAAGAAAGATGTAAGTGCGAGACAACTCCTACTTGGGTAATATTTTGTATGTTTGCTTTTGAAGAGCTTCTAACAAAACTACACTCAATCTTGCCAATGTCGTCCAGGGCTTTGGGACCCAGTTCTACAGCGAGACTTCTTGGTATGAAGGAGAATGGCATGATGGACTAAGAAGTGGATGGGGCAGAATGTACAATGACAATGGAGATGTGTACGAGGGTGAATGGCTGAAAGATAAACACCATGGACAGGGCATGCTCCGACTTGGTATGGCCTTCAATTCACCAAGACAACTCACTTGATATTTTCTTTCTATTACATCTGTGCACTGTATCAGTAACAGTGATAGTCCTGTGTCATCCATGTTTAAGCCAACGAGAACAGGTACGAAGGCTGCTGGAGACAAGGGAAGAAGCATGGACCTGGAAGATTCTTTTACCTGAACAAGGGTCAGTTGTATGAGGGCTGCTGGGAGGATGGGGTGGCTAAATATGGGACAGTGTCAGATTTCGGGAGAGAAGAAGCATCAAACCCAACAATGTACCCAATCCCCCAGGTGAGGACATAAGGAGCTTCATAAAATGTTATTCTACAACATTCTGCATCTACCTCATGCTGACAAACTGTATGTTTGGTAAGAAATGCAATTTTTTTTTCTCCGTAAAGGTTCGCCTGTTGGACATTAATTCAGTTATAATGGCAAAAAGTTCTTTAATAGAAGACGACTCAATGGGATCCTGAAAATCATCATCAAATCCTGCCTTTACCTCACCTTATGGTTGTGAATGGATTTTTCTGACAACTTGGAGTCAACACCATCAACTGCATAAATATGGTTTCTCCAACAACAGTATGTGTGCATGTTGCATTAATGTCTTCACTCTACATAAGCAGACATGTACTACAATTTATATTAGGCAAGAGATCTGAGGCATTATGAAGTGTTAAGTAACAGACCATAATAAGGTACCGATTCATTACTAAAATGGCAATTTATCAAAAATCAGTTTGAAAACATACAACAGTTCAATATGTGATGGGACATTTAACAAAATCACTTCATACAATTGTCAGTTCTCTGTCATTCAAAAACGTTCAACAATTACACATTTAGCTGAACAATATAAATAACTGCATGAGAAGTAATCAAACACTTTCACAAAAACTAAATGATCTATATGGCTGCTGCTGAAAAAGTGCTTGTAGCATTTAATCTTAAAATTAAGACCTTCAAAGAACGAAATTCAGAACCACTATATCACATATTTGCCACAATTAAGTCGCAGTCAGCATGGTCTTAATACTACGCAACATAACCTCAACGCTTTGAGTTGAAATGTGTGTAGAGTAAATAAGAATCTATAAAAAACATTTAAAAACATCAGTCATGCATGGACATTGCATCAAATGTCTGGCTTTTTCTGGCATTAAATAAGTAGTACTCATATGAAGCAGCTACAAAAACCTGTCTGAAATTCTGAAATAATAACATAATTCAGTCAACTTGTCTATCCAACTATAAATCATTAAATTGAGAATTACACATATTGTGCAAAAACTAAAGGGTAAAGTACATGCATAAACATGCATGTGTCAATGTCAGCAACATCAGTCAGAACAGTTAACAATAACTTAAGACTTGTACACCAAGACTTATAGACCTGTACACCAAATGTAAGTCGAAATGGTCCGTTTGATTGTCCCCAACCTTGGGTGAAACTGCTTTATGAATAAATATTCTTCATGTTAGACCATAAGGCCTTAATTTTAATTTAAGGGTGGCAGCATGATGTTATTATATGCCCGTATGTTTTCACATGCTGGGTTGTGGACCTCCAACTTCAGCTGCCAGTCACATTACCTCACACTAATAGCCTGGGTTTTAGAAATGAATACAAGGGAAGGCTTGTGCTTGTTATCCAATTGTTTCCTCATACTAATAATTGAACTCTCCAACTAAAACATGCTCTTTTACACCATGTCACTGTTCTCTACTGAGTAAAGCAGCTGTACACCCCCACCCCCCTCCCCCTATGTGGGCAAGTTGAGTGCTGGCAACAGTATGCCCTTGCAAACAGAGAATGATCAGGATAGTATATGTCCCCAGTGGCTCTCTTCCTGCTCAAGGGTAGTGAGAGGTGGGTGACTGGAGAGCAGAGATGTCCCCTCTGTGGTCCAGCTCGTTCTGGAGACGTGTCAGGTCCTCCAGCTCCTCAAGCTCCTGGAACTGCCGATCGGTCTTGTGGCTGACCAGCGAGCGGTAGAAGTGGATAGCGAAGACGATGAAGATCACACCGAACGGTACCATGATGGATGTGGAGGTGATGGCTGCAGCCACACCAGCACTGATAGTGCTGTTCCGGTACTCTGTCGTGCCCTTGTCCTTCGGTCTGACGGGTAGGAACTTGACCCAGCAGAGCAAGACGACCTCGGCCAGAAAGAGAAGTGTGCCGATGACAGTGGAGAAGGCCCAGGCCAGCTCTATGTGGCGGTGCATTCGCTCATGAGGAGACTCGTCCACCGAGTTCAGGTTGTGTACATTGCTGACGGCCTCAATGTTGGGCAGAATGCAGGTGCTGACCATCAAGGCAAACAGGTGAACAGCTACCAGAACAGTGGTGCAGGCACTGAATGCGATCAGCAGGCCAGGATGGTAGTCATAGGAGTTGTCAAGCTGGACTTCCACCATTGCCACCTGGATGGCACAAATACTGGTTACTACCAAGACACTCCCTCCCAAACTCACGCCCCTCTACCCAACCAGGAGCATGCGGATTTAAGAAACGCAGTAGCTATGCGGACTGGGTGCTAAACTGGATAGACACCTTCCGCATGAATCAGCTGATGGAACGGTACAGCTACCACAGCGATCACAGCTCATGCTTTTAACCGAACAAAGTCCAAAGACAAACCAGAATGGTTAAAGGAGTTGATGGTCTACTACTCTGTGGCCAGTTCTGTTGTTACACATATACGTCGAATAATGCATGTTAGTTAACAGCCCTCTGTTGGCAATTGCGCTGGTTATCGCGCAGCTCTTGGGTTTCCAGACAAGCGTCGAATGAATGTCAAGAGTTATCAAAAACTATCACGAAGTCATTGACGGCTTTAGCTCATTGTACTTTTAAAGCAGTCATTTTCGTTTCCTGAACGCGTACCATGCAAGACTGACAGGGTTCGGAGAACAACGGCTTGTGTAGAACGAATACTATCGTTACCACGTGCAGTAAAGTTAACAAAGCAAATTGCCTGACGAAGTTGAAAAATAAAATGACATTTTATGTAACAGTGCCATGAAGATGTATCATAGACACGAAGCATATAGTTATTGACGTAGGGATTTTAGTCTTGAAGCACTCACCATAGCGAACCCTGACAGAAGGGCTGAGGTTCTACTCGATGCCTTGAGTTTGGCTCTACTCAAGTACAGCTTCCTCCAAGACAGTGCCTGCAGTGAGTGCTGGTTCGGTTCGTTCATTGTGCGTGAAAAGATAAGTTACAAACTTTCAAATCGTATTTTATAACCTTAGGTATAGGCAATACGTTTTGCAAATAATACCTACGTTTTAATCTTCATGAGGTTTGCAACCCTGACAATACATGGTCATTTTACGATACGGATAGCGCTTCCCTCACCATCTCTGGCAGCGCCGGATGAATAAACACACTCGAAACTGACTGAAAAACCTGCACCTTAAATTACCCAACATTCCATGCGAAACTAAAAAACCCTTCCGCAGTCAATTCTCCCACCTAGTGGCTGCATCTAGAGCCTACACCACTCGCATTCATTTATGTAACGCGAATGTACCATTACAGAGTGAAAACAACTGCCCATTATAAATCATGCACGATAGACACACTTAAAGCAATCATAGAACGTAACCATAAGTTCATGTCTCCCACGAATTTTTAAAGGTGTCTGTGTCTTACCATTTTTCTGACAAGGGTTTGATTCACGTGTCGAGTCAATCTACAACAGCAAACTTGTTCATAAAATGTTATAGCCTAATGGACATAATCATTTTACCACCTAAAAAAGACTGAACCATTTGTGTCATAAAAGGAATAAAACAGCTGCATCATTTATTTGCCTAGATATGTCAGTATGCTGTGTGTACCATGTACGATGTAACGTTTAAATTATGTGTCATAAGCGTCACTTTAAGAGTAAAGCGTTAGCCCGTCTGTGATCAACCATCACACAAGCATCAGCGCGTGCGTGCAGGACGCTGCAGACTCGTGACACAAGGAGAGGGAAAAACAAGACAATATATCGGGTTAAAAAAACGTTTACTCGGGGAAATTACCCCAGCGTGACATTTCATGCCGCTGATGGCGCGAAGTGCGAGTGTTTTTGGGGTTGAATTTGTGAATAAACATGACGCACTATGTTAAACAACAATGTTTTGATTCTGGGCCGTGACGTCATCTGCCAGTACACGAAAATGGTTCCCCTTAGTTTTGATTCGGAAAGCAAACTGCTGGCAACTTTAAATGTGGCATTTTAACCAAGTGAAGGTCTGAACGCAACGGGCCGAGACATGGAAGCGTGCGCAGAGAGAGGACGCAAACTGGTGTGTAGCTTCGCCCTTTTATTGATAGCATTTGAACAACACATTGTGTAGGGTAAATCTGTATTGTTGGGACCAGATCCTTTTATAACATACTGTGCACCATTTGTTTGTTGTTCGAGGACTTCACTCCTCGTGCTATTTGTTAGAGAATGTTATGCTTTGCACTGTAGTGCCAACGATAGGCTACACGCGATGATGTTTACCAGCTTAATGCTACGGGCAGTATTGGTCTAATCTGACCTGCCCTAGCTGCAATATTGTGATATGACCTTCATCTTTAACTGTAATACGCTGATGACTGGTATAATATCGACGTCGTTTTTGACAGTAGCCAAATTAAGGATATGACAGTATTTCGCTGTGATAAAATTAGAATGTGAAATCACATTTATCAAAGAACTGCACCTGCAAAATTGGACAGCTGGTGCAAGCTGATAATATTGTATGGTAATGAATTCAGCCCCCCTGCGCCCCCCAAACACAAAAAGTCGCAGAACTGAGGTAAACTGTTTAATTTAAACAACCTCGCCATCACTTTTGTCCGTCCACAGCGCTCCATCTGCCGGAGAATGTATGACGAGAATGAGGATTTCTCCGATGTGGAGGAAATTGCGAATGTCAGAGGTTTCAACTTGGAAGAAAAACTTGAGAGCAAGTCGTACAATTCCAACTTTGTACAACGCATGGATGGAAAAGGTAGCCTGTACATGCTCTGTGATTTGGATCCTAGAGTTTGGTTTTGGGTCCTAGTCAGGAGCAAAATCATGTTTTCAAGTGTGATGTCAGTAGACCAAATCCCTGTTGGATTCCAAATTGAATGGAATGGGTAACGGTCTTCAGAGTAGCCTACAAATTCACAAAAACAGCATTCAGTTAAATTGCTTTGTCAGCTCTTATTCAATTTTAAAAACAATTTGCATGGTGTTTTGTAGATTTTACCTATGAATATGTTCAACGAGAAGCACTCAGAACACCCTTAATTTTTGAAGTCAAAGATGGACTAGGCATCAGGTAAGAAAGAACGCCTACTTGCCACACATACTGTGTCTAATGCAATAACGGAACATTGCTTGTATCTGAATATTGTCTCTATCAAATTACTTTACCCCCTCTTTATACAGAATGCCTGATCCAGACTTTACTGTCAGTGAAATTAAAGCTTTGGTCGGTAAGTTCACATTTCTTCGTTGTTCGCCACCATGCTTTCCTTTCTTGAATAACCACACATCTCTTTAGGATCCATTGGTGAATCTTAACAGGATGCATAAATGCTTAGACACCTGGGTCTGAATGATTTTAAAGAGGTCTGGGATGCAGTTAAATTAACTTCCATGTTTGTTCCATTAATGGAAGGGTGAGAACATCTTGGACAGCAGCTAAACTCTCAACAGATATGGGCCTGTTTTGACATAGATATGCTCTGTAATAAAAGCTGATTCTGATAATCTGTTACAGAGCCCATGAGGGCACATGTAAGTGCTATGACAGATTTCAATTGAACCACACTAAGATCTGTAATACTACAGTGAAGTTAACATGCTCTGTAAAGGGTTTTCTACCGGCCTACATATTATGAGTGGATGAGCACCAGTATGACTCTGCTGGTAAACAGAGTATAGGTCATGGGGTCAAGATGTCTACTGCAAACCACAGCACTGACAGAAGGCATGTTGGTCCAGACCATGTGGAATGCAGTTGTGTGACCTGCAACCATGACGGAGATATGCAAGCCCAAATGTATCACACACACACACACACACACACACACACACACACACACACACACACACACACACACAGAAGATTGTTTGTCATCAGTAATCAAATGTTTTTATAGTGAACATTTTCACCCAGGTGATTAGATTAGGAGAGGAGTTGATGATGGCCTCATATGTGATGTGGGTGGACTGAGAGGAGGCAGTGATGAGAACAGAGGGGCAGTGTGGTTGTCATTAGTAACACATACATGAAAGCAGCTGTGATGCCATAAATCGTCTGTAGGTGTGGGGAATTTTATCTGTTGCCCACCTCATTTCAGAAGATGAAAAATGGCTTTCTGAATGCAATCACTCAGATTTATGAGCCGCAAAATTCCTTTTCTGTTAGCGTTTAATTTTTATCATGGTGTGAACCATGGCTTTCGTGCATGATCTATTGTTGTTTGTTATTGTCTGAGGAAGAATGCGCTCATTTATCCTCCCACACACAGACAACAGGAAAGTTTCACAGGAAGTGTGTCACACGTCGCCTCTCATTTCCTGCAGGGACTGATTAGTTTCTGTAGCCCATGTTTCATGTTCCCCTGCACTAAAAGCTACCCATGGCCAGTTATGGTGCACCCTGTCTCTTAAATGAGATGTAGATATTTGTAATGGTGTCAGATAAAAGTTTTTATCTCAAGTGAAAACCCCAGGTTATTTTACATGTTAGCTGGAGCTGGAATTAATTGGCTGATATCTAGGCAGAGATGCCTGTTGTAGGATGAGAACGTATACTTTGTATCCTGGTGCTGGATCATGATGATCAGTGATGTCTGTGCCTCCATTTGGGGCTCCATCTAATTCAGATATCTAAAAAGTTCCACACAATGAGAGATTTAAAAAAGAAAAACATACATAGCTCACCTGAGCACTGCCCCCCAGAGCCAACAGCGCCCCATGACCTTCTTGCTGTGAGGCGGCAGTGCAAGCACTTGAGCCACCGTGCCACATAATGCTAGCCTGGTGACACCAGCCTACGTATTTCCGCCTGAATTGATTTCAAGCTCATACTCAGTCTGGCCCAACCCCATTGACAATCGTCTCCAGAACTCAAAATTTTGCAGGACCAATCAGCGAACAGTTCAGAGCTGTGACGCAAAACTCGCCTGGAGGAAAAGACACGAAAAGCTATCGGAAAAGTTGTCTCAACTCTCGAGAACATCAGAAAATGAAAAGGAGAACAAGAGTATTTTCTTGTAAGTTTTATGATTGGAAAGGACGTCGTAGCTCTTCTCCCAACTGGCTTTGGGAAGAGTTTAATCTACCGAATGCTTACTAAACGTTGCTGATTGGTTAAGGGAACTCCAATGATTTTAAACCTCAAGATAAGCACCCGCCCATCTCGGAAACCAAAATGCATTGGGTTGGCCCAGACTGAAAGACGGAATGAAATGGAGTCACAGGCTGGTAATGGCCAGGCTAACATAATGCAGGTGTCATGTGCTGTTGTAACAATGCAACTAGTGAGTAGTTGCTTTGTTTACAACAGCACATGACATCTGCATGTGGAAAAGATGGCAAAACCTCGTCACGGGGGGAGAGGGTGGGGTCATCTGTATGCTATACACTACCACGCCCTCTCCCCCCTGACAAAGTGTCCTCTTTTTCTCAAACTGAAATATGGTCACACTACAATACACTATTACATTCTTCCAAGTCATATTTTTTGATTAGAAGTGTTTCTCAGACTGTACAGTAAAAATCAGAGTACACTTGGTTGCTTGGCTTGTGAGGCCCTCTGCTGACCAACAGAGACCCTCTTCTTCAAGGCTTGCGCTGAGTGTAGGCTAAGCATTGGTGATGTGAGGACGTTACTTGGACTGGTGCTTGGATATTGTCATGCTGCCCTCTGGTGTTGTGTATTAGAAGTTTTCTTATGTGTGTACTGTACTGAGCAGCTGCTGTGTATCTGTCTCAATGTGATTGTGTGTGTGTGTGTGTGTGTGTGTGTGTGTGTGTGTGTGTGTTCACCCGTAGGCAGTCGGCGTGCTCTGGATGTGATGGACGTGAGCACTCAGAAGGGGACAGAGATGAGCATGGCTCAGTTTGTGCGCTACTATGAGATGCCAGAGGAGGAGCGAGACAAACTCTTCAACGTCATTAGCCTGGAGTTCAGCCACACCAAACTGGAGAACCTTATCAAACGACCCACAGTGGTAAGGAGGAGGAGAGATGGGAGGAAAGATGAGGAAGGGGAGATGAGAGGATGGGAGGGGGAGTGAGCTAGGAAGAGATAAGAGAAGAAGTGGGGAGAGTAAGATTAGAGGAGTAACTTTCTGTAAGAGTGAAGGGGTGGGGATGGCTATTACCCTAGAGGAGAGGAGAGAAGAAGAGAGAGGATGTCAGTGGTGTGGAAATGGGTTGGGATGTGATGGGGAGATGCAGCCAGAGTAGTAAAGATGGGTAGACATGGGGCTGGGGTGAAGGGGGAAGAGCACAGGGTCTGAGTTCTAAGAAGGAATACAGAATTCACATTAAAGTGTAGTATAGTAAATCTATGACACGCACACACCATGTCTGTGACGTGTGTGTGTGTGTGTGTGTGTGTGTGTGTGCTTTAGGTTGATCTCGTGGACTGGGTGGATAGCATGTGGCCTTCTCACCTGAAGAAACAGCAGATGGAGTCTACGAACATCATCACTGAGATGAAATACCCCAAAGTCCAGAAGTAAGAGCTCCTCAGTACACGTTGGGAAGTATGGGGGTGGCAGTGGAGGGTGTCAAATGTTTGACGAGACCTATCTGAAACATACTCCATATGAGATTTCTGATAAATTGTTAATGAGAATGTAACACACAGCTTTGCTAATGCTAAACTTTGCAAAGGATCCTTGCCTTCCCAGGCTGCATGCGTGCATGACCTTTGATATTGCTTGATGTTGTGGATGATGCATGCACTTCCAGCAGAAAAATATGGAGTGTATTTAGCATACAGGTATATACATATCACACACACACACAATCACACACACACACACACACACACACACACACACACTCACACACACTCACACACACTCACACACACACACACACACACACACACACACACACACAAACACAGCCCCCGAATGACAGCTTCAGGAGGTTGCCAGGCACCAAGAAAAGCGGGCGATGAAAGACTGCAGCATGAGACTCTTGGACTTAGCTCAGTCAACCAAATGACAGCGAGAGAATCATCTCAGGCAGTCAGAGCCAATCAAACAGCCAATCAAAATGATTTCCGTTTCTCCAAGTCTCCCTTCCCCGTCCCTGATTGCAGCTCCTCATAGAGAGGGTGGTAGTGAGTAAGCAATGTGTAGTCAGTGAAGTTTTCTGTGGTCATTCCGCTGGTCGATAGCATGGTGCCAGTCCTGTGTGCACCTGGCTCCTTAGGAGGACGAGGATTGGGACGAGGGGGGCTAGTGGCTGGACGCTTCCTCCTGCTTTGGGTGAGTGGGTACAGAGGGACATCACCGTGTCATGTCTGGTGTGAATATGGATGCCCGTTAGGTCTGTGATGTGTGTTTTTAGTGGGTATGGTTGTGTATGTTTGTATGGAGGGAGAGGGTGTGTATTTAGGCCTCCGAGTCTAAATTTGATGTGAACAGTAGTGAAGTGAGAGGTGACTTATCTGGCTTACAGGTAGTGGAATCTTGACACCTTGGGCTTCCTGAGACTCTTCTCAAGTCTGTGTGTGTGCGTGTGTGTTTGTGTGTGTGCACTTGCGCATGGATGTCTCATTAGTTGTAATCAATAATGGGTTCATAACCATGAGCATAGCATACCTGAAACTTAACTGAGTTTGATAACTAAGAACGCTTGTCATCTTTACAGATAGAATGGTGTTTTAGACACGTCTGACCTCACGCTAATTGGAGGTATGCATATCTGTGTGGTCCTTGTCTGGCGGGGGTATCTGTTACGTTACAGCACTCGCTGTCATGTCCTCAGTGCAGGTGAAAGTCACTGGAGGACTCAGCAGCAGCAGCTGCATGTCCAAGCAGCCTAGTGCAGTTTCTGCAACAATTGATGTTGTTCTCTCAGTGGAGGTTTGCCGGGTGTATTAGCATTAGCACCGTGAGCCTGCATTATTTATCAGAGGTGATGTATCATAATTCTGGGTGATGTTCAGTTAATCTGTATGGTTTGAATTTCATAGGTGAATTTCAACGAGTCTGTGGATGTGTGTGTGTGTCGATCTGTTTGCTCACCCGAGTGTGCTTATTGAAAAGGGAGATGTGTGTGTGTGTGTGTGTGTGTGTGTGTGTGTGTGCTGTTGGCAGCGGTATTTAGGCATCTTCATCAGTCCCATGACTCTCTTTTTAAGAGCTCTGTAAATGCCTCTCTGTGCATCTTCTCCTAAAAGCATGCGGGTCATGTTTAAATATCCAGTGCCAAAGTGATGGCAGCCATTACTTATTTATTGATCGCTGTTTTCCTGATTGCGGACGTTATTGAACCAGCGTGAGGTGTCCAGTTTCAGTGACTTCTCTTTGTCCTCCTCACTCTGGTCTGGCACTGGTGCAGCAGGCGGAGTTCAGTGGGTTTTCAAAGTGTCCCAAGCTTGCTCTGCAAGTCAAAACACGACCTTCTTTACGTCTAGTCTACAAGTGTGATTTCATCAGATGTCTTTGAAAACCAGGGCAAATCTTTGCAAATGATTTCCATGATGATAATCTGATCACATTTGGACATCCAGTTCTGTGGTGTATTGAGAAAATGCCCCGTAGTGGTAAGTGCCTCACAGTGTCAGAATTACAGTTAAACTTAAG
Organism: Sprattus sprattus; assembly: GCF_963457725.1. Classification (NCBI taxonomy): domain Eukaryota; kingdom Metazoa; phylum Chordata; class Actinopteri; order Clupeiformes; family Clupeidae; genus Sprattus; species Sprattus sprattus. Next base: position 11,089,643 of record NC_137909.1, read on the forward strand.
AATAATTCATTTAGCAGATGTTACTATCCACAGAAACAGTACATGATGAGCATTTCACCATCATAAGCCTGTGATAATAATTCTAAACTGATGCCCAATAACAGAGCTGACTGCTGATGTTGAAGGCACTCTGTGTTTGCTGAGGTCCTTGCCTGAGCTGTGATGCCTCCTGTGTTGCAGGTACTGCTTGATGAGTGTGAAGGGCTGTTTCACAGACTTTCACATCGACTTCGGAGGGACGTCAGTGTGGTACCACGTCTTCAAAGGAGGCAAGGTGAGGCCTGCAACATGTCATGACATGATGCTACACAGTACTGGTCAGAATGTACTGTAAAACGTGTGTGTGTCTGCTGTGATGAGTGCTGTGATGAGTCTGTGTTTGTTTCCTTGGTGATGAATCTGCTGTGATGGTGTGTCTGTGATGAGTCTTTCCAAAATGATCAGTGTTGAATCAGAATCAGGTGTTGGTCAAGCAGCTTCTGGTCACATCTGATTTCCCCTGAGTTCCACCTCTCTCTCTCTCTCTCTCTCTCCTCCCTCTTCAGATCTTCTGGCTGGTACCCCCCACCCCTCATAACCTGGCCGTGTATGAGGACTGGGTGCTGTCGGGCAAACAGAGTGACTTCTTCCTAGGTGACCGAGCCGACGGCTGCCAGAGGGTGGAGCTAAAGCAGGGCTACACCTTTTTTATCCCCTCAGGTGACAGACACACACACACACACACACACACACACACACACATGCATGCACAGGTAATTCCCCAACCCACACTGAGAAGATGGTCAAATTACATACCCTGGATCCCCCACCAGGGGGAGTTGCCTGAGTTAATTTGTATCCGTGTTCTACAGTGGTTGTTAGTGACATAAACTTGAAGCATTCCTTGATTTTGTGTGTTTCCAGGCTGGATCCACGCTGTCTACACCCCTGAGGACACACTGGTATTTGGTGGTAACATTCTCCACAGCTTTAACATTCCTATGCAGCTCAGCATCCATGAGATTGAGAATAGGACCAAGGTAAGACCACCAACTCTAGATCTATGAGATATATACCCACTGTCATTTGTCACACACATGACAACAGGACCAGGGTCAGACTCACTATCACTAGTCATGCACTAGTCATGAGACCAGGTCTAGAGACAGACTCGTATACCCCCCATCACTAGTCACATATATGAGCCCAGGTCTAGAGACAGACTTGTATACCCCCTATCACTAGTCACATATATGAGCCCAGGTCTAGAGACAGACTTGTATACCCCCTATCACTAGTCACATATATGAGCCCAGGTCTGACTCTGATATAAGGGTAGGAGAACAGGCCTATGGTGGTGACCACCATCAGTAGTCTTTTTAAATAATTCTAGAGCTTTTAAAATAATTTTAATATAAATAGTGGTTTTTGAGTATTTTTCAGTTCTCTGCTTCCAGATAAGTCAGTTTGCCTGTATGACCCAAATGTTGGTCTTTGCATGTGTTTAAGACTGTGGCTATAATTATGACTGTAGCTGTCTCCTTGAATCGTTCACCCTGTGAATACGAAACTATGAAAGAGAAAGTGGGTCCTCTTAGAGTCAGTGAGGTTATCTCTCTCAAATGCCTGCATTCTTCAGCTCTGAGGTCGATCAGACACTAGGAACATTTCTCAAAGGCTTGTAAGAGAGAGCAATGACTGCAGTACAAGGACTGAAGACCTGTGTGTGTGTGTGTGTGTGTGTGTGTGTGTGTGTGTGTGTGTGTGTGTGTGTGTGTGTTTGATAGAGAGAGAGACGGGGGGAGAGAGAGAGATGAAAATCTATGCCACGACTTTGAGTGTGTGTGTATGTTTGAGAGCGAGAGAGAGAGAAAGAGAGAGAGAGAGAGAGAGAGAGAGAGACTCAACCCTGGGAAAACATCTTAATCATTTTGTCATTTGGGATTTAAAAATACTGCCAGCTGTGTTGAATGATGGGATGCAGACCCAGTTGACCATGGGGAAAAAGGAGAGGCCAGCCCCAGAAATAGCCCTTTAATACTGCTGTGTATGCTCTCTGTCACATTCTGTTTTTGCCCCAAAGAAAAGATTTGCTATTTAAATTTGACCTGATTTATTCTCTTCTTTCCACTGGCCCCAGGTCCGCTCCAAGTTCCGCTATCCATTCTTCTATGAGATGTGCTGGTATGTTCTAGAGCGCTACGTCCACTGCCTCACTCGACGCACTCACCTCAGCCCGCACTTCCGCCTAGACACTTCAGTAGCGTCTACGCTAACAGGTGAGATTGCGCAGAAAGGAGAGGTTTCCCTCTACAGCTGGGTAACCCTTAAGAGACTTTCGGCCCAGAGACTACACTAGCAGCTATGCTAATATGTGAGTTGGGTACAGGCGGAGACGTTATAAGGGAGGAGACAAATCACTGATAGGAAAATGACTGGGGAATCAGGGGGCAATCCCCAACGCTAAACAAGGCGGATTTGGAATTGCTGAAAATACTGCCCTGGAAATACTGTCCATTTGGTATTTGGACTTTGGAGCAGGTAGTAAAGGTTTCCCTCTTCACCTGGCTAGTAGACTAGCAGCCACACTATCTCTAGAATACGCTAGCAGCTATGCTAATGGGTAGAAAGATTTAGCTGGAAGGGTTTCCTCTTCCTCTCATTGTCTTCAGATTCACTGCCCCTGCTTGGCTTCCTTACAGGGGGGGGATGTGCAGAGATGCTGCCCCAACCCCACCCCACCCCACCCCGATGCAGAACAGTGGCTGAGTGGCTCTGAGGCTTGTGTTCTTTATTTCTTTGAAGTGAGATCTCTCTCTCTCTCCCCCCTCTTTCCATCTCTGCCACTCTCTATCTCTGCCTCTCTCTCTCTCAGAGACAGAGTCCAAGCAGAGCACAGAGAGCCCTGCCACTGACCCCAGGCTGGACGTCGTGGATGAAGACTCGTGTGATACCCAGGGCAGGAGCGCCTGTCTAGCCAGTGACAACCCCTGCTCCCCTCAGGATGCCCAGATGCCCACCTCTGCAATGCCCCTCAGCAATGCCACCACACCCCCCCAGAAGCAAGCCCCTGCCAATGACTCCGATGATGGTTCCACCCACCCGTCAGAGATCCCCAGAACCCCCTGTGGATCTCCGAGGTCAGAGGTCGGCTCCCGGTGGACCCACCTGACGGAGTTTGAGCTGCAGGGCCTGCGTGCGCTAGTGGAGAAGCTTGAGGCACTGCCCGACAACAAGCGTTGCGTCCCGGACTGCATCAAGGATCCGCACACCCTGCTCGAGCACATTAAGGTCAGAGGGCAGACCAATGACTTCTAAAATCAGAGGGCAGACTAATGACAACATAAACAGTTATGGTGTATGGGTCTGTGAGGTCCCCTTGGAGTGTAGCCCATGGCTGTGGTGTGGTTAGCATCCCGTTTACCTGTTGAGCTGGAGGGATACCACCTGATAACTGTACTTTTTGTGACACTGAAACTCTTATGATTGCATTGCTGTTGAAGAGCACAACAACCTATGTATACACCCCCCCCCACACACACACACACACACACACATGCTCACATTCACATATACACACATGTTCTGAAATCTGAAGATTTGTTCAGATGACGTGATTAGTATAGGAGAGATGGATGACTCAGTTGTCCCATTTCCCCTAAAAATGTTTCCTGTTACATATGCCTACAATGGCCTCTTTGATGTACAGTAGGTTATATTTGGCATGGAAAATATGTCCTTCCATTGTTGATGTGGAACTGTGTTAAGGAAAGAGGGGGCACTAGAGATGCATCACGCATCTCATGCGCTTGCTAATAAAATAGTCTTTGTTAGAGAGTGTGTTTGTGTCTAGGATAGGACAGCATGATGTTTTTCTTACCAATCTCACTCATAAACAGACACACACACACACACACACACACACACAATTTCTCTCCCATATGTGCACATACACGGGCATAACTTGTCACACACTTGCATATCCACTTAGCCATGTCAGGTGAGTGTTTTCTCACTCCAGATTTCGTCCTCAGGTTGTGTTGAAGGAGCATGCAACAGATGACCCCAAGATGGCCATCTCTGGTGTTCCAGTTGTGAGCTGGCCAAAGACTACAGTTAAGGTAAGGCCTTATTGGACAAGAGTTAAGGTCAGTGTTGGACATCAGCGAAGGCTTTTTTCTGTTAAAAGGGAGATTTTCTGTTAAAAGTGCTTGCTCTTGGGAGTTCAGGCCTTGGGCTGTGTAAAGTGCCTTTAGGCGTTGTCAATTGTTTTTAGAATATAAAAGAATAAAGCTGAATTGAATTTGGGTGAGACTTTATGGTTGGACATCAGTTAAGGTGAGAACTTAGTGTTGGACATCCGTTAAGGTGAGTTATCAGTGTTGGACATCCGTTCCCCTGTCCATTTGCTGTTAGCTGTGAGAATTGTATATAGCAGCACACCCATATTGCAGTGTCATCTATATGCTTCGGATCTCAAAGTGTTTTGGGGCCTGACCTCTCACTGCCTTTCTTCTGACATGGTCCACAGGTGTGAGAGCAAGCAAGTGCTGATGTATTGGTTAAATGAGTAGGCTGTGAATTATGTGGACTGTATCATTTGTACTGAGAGTGTGTCCGTTGTGTGATCAGTGGGTGTGTTTGTGTTGGCAGGGACGGTGTGTGTGTGTATGTGAGGTATATGAGTGAGGTGTTTGTTGTGTGTGTGTGTGTGTGTGTGTGTGTGTGTTTGTGTTTGTGTATGAATGAGATGTGTGGACAGGGTACAGTGTGTGCTTTGTTGAAAGGGATGAGCTCATGGTGGGAAGTGACAGTTAGAACAGTGGGAGTGTCGGGTGGCTCGTGGGCAGCAGGGCATGATGTCATTTCCTGTGTACCCTGGCAGGCAGTTTCTTGGAAGACTCTTGCCATTTCACTGGAACGGAGAGCTAAAACCAGAAACAAGACTCCTCCTAATGATTAACAACAACAACCATAAAATAACAAAATGACAAACAAACATATACATGAATAGCCAGTCAATCATGTTTCTGGTGCTTTATTGCTGTTGTGAGACAATTGTCTGCACACTGACCCCCCTGTGGGGTTGGGAGGGTGTCTGGCCCATTTAAAAGCCAGCTGCTCAATCTGAAGCCTTATTGTGTCTTTTCTAATCCTGAGCCATCTGCCCCCCACACACACACACACACACCAACACACTGACCAGCTCACACTGTCTCATCAATATGCACAGACTCCGTCACTGGACAGAAACGCTGTGCCTTCTACATATTTATGATGCTGATTTGCATACAGTGTCCCTATTGGTTGCCCTGTTTCTTGTTCCTGCCTCCTGGTTGCTTGTATGAGGGGCCTCTGCTTGTGAGTACAGCAGAATGAGAGTGGAAGGTGGGGCTAGCAAGGGAAGGAGAGGAGGGGGAGAAGGAAAGGAGGGAAAAGGAGGTCCATCTGAGTCTCGGCTTCAGCCATGTCAGTTTTCTGTGAGCAGCGTGGACTCTAAGCGCACGGGAGAGAGAGAGAGAAAGAGAGGGAGAGAGCGAGAAGGAGAGGGAGAGTCATGGCCATGACGCTGAGTGCTGATGATGAGGATTACGAGTCTGATGCTGAGCAGCAGGTGAGCAACATCGAAACCGGCCCAAATGCGGCCAGCAGGCAGCCACACAGCAGGACCTACAAACAAACAACAGTCAAATCTGACTGACTGACCTCACGGAGGACTTACAAACTCAATGCAGGCACAGGACAGAACAGGGAAGGATATGGGTGTGAGAGAGAACTTGTGTTGATGTGCTGTTGTGTGTCTGTCTTGTTCTTCTTCATGGCTCTGTTGGGGTAGATAGCATTGAGAGGTAGGTTGAGTGCAGTTCTTACAGTTCAAATGAGTGTGGGTGTGTGGATGAGTGGGTGAGCGGGTGAGTGGCTTCTTCCAGTCAAACGGCACTCAGAAGCTCTCACAGCGTCTGGCCTCAGGGCAGCTATCAGTTGTTCCAGAACATGTATAGAGAGAGAGAGAGAGAGAGAGAGAGAGAGAGAGAGAGCAGCTAGCCCTATTAAATATAAGAGAGAGACAGACTGAAACAGAAAGTTGCTATCCCTGTTATCCTATGCCTGCTATAAGTCCAAGAGAGTAAGAGATGACTGTTAGCCCTGTTGGACGGAGCAACAAAACTGGCCTTGGTAAAAAGAGAGAAATCTGCTAACACTGTAATAAAAAAAGAGGTAGAAAGTTGTTAGTCCTGTTAAAAACATATAATATGAGAAAGCTGCTAGCCCTGTTGTAGAGCAGCAGCAAGCTGCTAGCCCTGACATATGACCCTGCCTGACTGTCTGGAATGACACACATGTGGTCTCAGTGGTGTTGTAATCATGCTTTTATTACACAATGGTGTTGAGAGTTTGAGAAGCTGAGGAGGGTGAAGACAGATGAAAGCTGTTGGTACACCACAGAGCTTAACTTATTAATCATTAAACCATGATTTGAATGAGGTTGTGTTTGAACAATGTGGAGTTGGGAATGCAGGTTGTTTCTGTGTGTGTGTGTGTGTGTGTGTGTGTGTGTGAGCGTGTGCGTGCGTGCGTGCGTGGGAGGGAGTACCATGAGTACCAACACAAGTGTGACCACATTCTTGCTCACCTCGGCTTGGGGAGTTTAAGGGTACTGCTGTTTGAGAGTGTGTGTGTGAGTGTGTGTCTGTGAGAGAGAGAGGGATTGTGTGTGTAAGACAGAGAGAGGGTTAAACAGAATAGCATGACCACCCACGTGAGTGCGACCACATTCTTGTTCACCTCGTTTTGGGAGTTAAAGGGTTTTTCACTGGTGTCAGGGCTAGATAGCCCACTGCTTATTTGAAGCAGATCTGGTGTACCCTATTGGATGTAGAATATCTTAGTGAGTAAACAGTGTCCTCATAAGGTCACTATTATGTGTATACTACTATATACACATCTGGGCCCAAGTCAGTTATAATCTTTAGCCTTCAGGGATCATTCCTTATGTATGCAGGACTCTATACCTTCATCATGACACTGTGCTATAGACTTAGGTTAATAAAATAGTAGTAGTTTGAAGTTCTAGTAGTAATTGTAGTACTGAGGTGTTTTCCAGGAGAGGCGGTGAGCCTCTTAAACAAAACCTCCTGAACTTCCTCCATCTGGGGAGTATTTTTAACCCTTCCTGTCTCCTTCCTACAAGAGGCCCTTTGTAGGGCAGTGAACAGACCAGACCTCCCTTTCTCTCTCCCCTGCTCTCATTCTCTCTATCTATTCCCATTCCCTTACTCCCTCTCTCTCTCCCCTGCTCTCATTCTCTCTATCTATTCCCATTCCCTCACTCCCTCTCTCTTTCCCCTGCTCTCAGTCTCTCTATCTCAATCTCTTCCTGCTCTCACTTTCATTCTGTCTATCTCTCTTTTTTTCTTTCTATCGCTCTCTTTCTTTCTCTATCTTTTCTCACTCTTACTCCCTCTATCCCTTCCTACTTGTTCTCTTTTTTCTCTGTCTCTGTCTCTGTCCCTTCCCACTCCCTCTCTCTCTCTCCCTCTCTCTCTCTTTCTCTCCTCCTTGAGGGAAACATGCCCTGTCAGCCTCCACTGTGTTCAGATGGGGTATTTGAGTTTGAGAAACATGCTCACCTCTTGAACCCTCAGACTTAAATGGACGGCTTAGCCCTCCTCCCTCAGCCTGGAAGAATGTGGGCCTGCGCCACCACAGGGCCAGCAGCCAGGTCCACTCTCAGGCCTGATAAACGAGACAAGTCAGCCAGGCATTCTCTCTTTTTCTGATGTCTCAGCAAAAATGCTTCTCTGTTCAGTAAAAACATAGATTTCTAATGACACACGTTCTCTTACACCTGGCCTGGTGTGTGTGTGTGTCTGTGTGTGTCTGTGTGTGTCTGTGTGTGTCTGTGTGTTTGTGCATTTCTTGCAGTGAAGTTTGCAGATGCAAGTCGAGTTTCTCTTGTAGCTTAGGTGCCTTACATGGCCTACTGAAGTCCCATTCTGGATAAGAGACACACATCTGGAAATCTCATCTCACCCCTCTAACCTCACAGGGCCTTATGTTCATATACTGTATGTGTGTGTGTGTGTGTGTGTGTGTGTGTGTGTGTGTGTGTGTGAGGAGACTATGAAATATTACTCAGTTATAAAGGTCAATTGGGAGCTAACAAGGAGAAAAGAAGGGAATCTGAGATCAACAAGCCAATCAAATGGATGGCATTTTAGAGAGCATGTCAAAACAAGATAATATGTACTTGTTTGTTTGTTCTGATGTGTGTGTAATGTATGCACTTGCAAATATATATAATATATATATTATATGTTGTTATATATTATGCATTGTGATAATACAACGCAGGAAATCCCCCTTCAGCCCATCCCCCCGGTGATGAGGCATAATCGGAGTGACCCCTCCCAGTCTGTGGTAGCTTAGGGGTGGCCCTCATCTCCTGTCTAATCCTGTCTGTCTCCTGTGGGCCATCAGCTGCCAATCTGTGCCACATTTACTGAGCATGCACACACACACACACACACACACACACACACACACACACACACACACACACGATCCCGACTGCACGCTTACACAGACTTACACCTCTCTTTAAAGGCAACGGTTGGACTGATGGCTCTGGGTTTGAACTGGTAGCATGCGGACTAGCCCTGGGACTGATGGCTCAGCCTGGGTTTAAACTGGTAGCATACTGACTAGCCCTGGGACTGGTGGCTCAGCCTGGGTTTAAACTGCTAGCATACTGAATGGCCCAGTGCAGCACAGTACAGTCCTCTGGAGTGGGTAGAAGGTCCTTGTGTGTGAGATGTGCTCTTAATGTGTTCAGTGCAGTACTGTTCTCATGCATCCCCCTGGCGTTGAGATTCAATTAAATACTGTTAGTTTATGATTTAGTTTCATAATTAGGGCTGCAGCAGTATGTACAAATCCTTACCACGGTATTTAAAGAATGGAGGAATAAGGAGTTAAAAATACCCATAATTAAAAGGACTATTTCTGCATGGCATGCCTAGCTTGTCTGTGAACGTATGATGGGTAGTCATGAGGATTGGTTGTAATCACAAATGGAACTGCCATTTATAGTAACATGTTGCATGTCATATTCATATTTATTTGTGAGTGTTTTCCAAGCAATTAATAGTATCTCAACCAGAAGGTTATAGGTGTCGTGACGTGATGCGCTTGCTTATTGTTATGTGAATGCTCAGCACCCAGGTCTGGGTGTTTTATAAATCGGAGTGAGAAAAAAAGTGTGTGCTGTGGATGTGATCCTTTTCAAATCTGATAGAACAAATTAAGTGTTTAAAAATATCTGTATACGTGTAGACAACACCACAGACCAGGCCACAAGTCTTGCATGAGGATGGCAGCACTCTCAAATGAAGGGAAAAGAAGCTGTTGTGACGGTAATGGTGGTGCTCCTCCTACCGCAGTATGGCATTGATGAGGTTACAGTTGCAGCCCTAATCATAATGTGTCCATGCACACACACACACACACACACACACAAACACATGGGTTTTCAGCTAGTGTTAATGTAACACATAATCTTTAATATAGATCCTAGGGTTAATGTAACACACACTTCTACAGCAGAGGCCCTTGTGTTCTCACAGTCTTATACTGATGACTCTCTCTCTCTCACACACACACACACACACACACGTATGTTACTGACACATGCAGTCTTTTTATCTGGGGCTTGTATTAATGACACACACACCCACACACACACACACACACGACCTGTTAAACCCTGATCTCAGCTCCAGGTCCTCAGATGCTGGTGTGTAGGTTACACCAGGTCATTCCACCTCTACACTGTGTCACTGCAAGTCACAGGTGCTTGCTCCGCATCCCCTGTGTGATCACCGACTGCACAGCGGTGGAATGTTAGATCAGCACTGAAACTCTCTCTGGCCTTGCCAGTAGCACCGTCATGGGAATGGGTATTTCCCTGACCAGGGGCTACCCTCCCTCTGCTAGCTTCCTGTGAGATATGGGTGTGTGTTTGTCTCTATGAGGTGTGTGTTAGTTTCTGTGTGTTTTTGTCTCTATTGATTGTGTGTGTGTGTGTGTGTGTGTGTGTGTGTGTGTGTGTGTGTGTCTGTGTAAGTAGGAAGCACCACTTCACAGGGTCATACTGAGGGGCCCTCTCTCGCTCTCTCAAGCGCCCTGGAGTGAGAGCTCTCTTTGTTCGTCTCTGCCAGAGCGCTAACTCAAGTCGTTTCCATCCAATAAACGCCTCTGCTTTCTGATATTAGATTAGCACAGGAATGCTTGCAGTGTCAGGATGCATCCTCTCTCCTCTCTCTCTCTCCCTCTCTTTCACTCTCTTTCTCACTCACTCACTCACTCACTCACTCACTCACTCACTCACTCACTCACTCACTCACTCACTCACTCACTCACTCACTCACTCACTCACTCACTCACTCACTCACTCACTCACTCACTCACACACACACACACACACACACACACACACACACACACGTATCTACGATGGCTTTTACTCTGTATTTTATCCACTGTATTTCGACACTAATAACTATTTGTATATTTATTATCCATGTCCCTATGTCTGGAGCACTAGTCGTCACTGTTATGTCACTGTCCGTTTTCTGTTAATGTCATTAATGTTGTCTGTGTGTGTAAGCAGCCCACTCTTTTACCTGCAACAAAATCTACCCTCGGGTATAAATAAAGTTAACTTACTTACTTACTTACACACACACACACACACACACACACACACACAGAGAGCATACATGCGCTCTCTCAGTCACTGTTCCTGTTTCTCTTTCTTTGTTTTTTTTTTCTTTCTTTCTCTTTCCCACAAGAGCGATACAAGTGTGAATATGTGAATGGTATTATTCTGTCCCAAAGAGCTTCTATTGATGTGCGAGGTGTAGCTGTGTGTGTGTGTGTGTGTGTGTGTGTGTGTGTGTGTGTGTGTGTGTGTGTGTGTGCGGGGGGGAGATTCGTGGTTTTTGGCATCTTATATGGGAAATCACTGGTTTCCATCAGCTGTTTATTTGATGCAGACATCACAGCAAGTGCCTGTGCCTGTCCAAAATTATAGTCGGGATATTCATTTTTGTGTGTGTGTGTGTGTGTGTGTGTGTGTGTGTGTGTGTGTGTGACAGACAGAGTTTGTATGTGTGTAGAGCAGGCACTGTTGATTTATGGGCTTGCACTTATAGACATTGTTTCTGTTTTGACTGGAGGCCAAGGATAACAGCGGGGGGAAATAAACTGCCTGTCCGAAGGAAACAGAGCCAATCTTGGAAATTGTTCCTGATCAGAAGGCCCAGTCTCACTCCTGCCATCCCCATACCACACACACAAACACACAAACACACCCCTCACTGCGTCAGAGCCATAACCCAGCCGCCCCCCTCTGCCCCTCTCCCTTTTACAGTGCCCTGTGTGTGTGAGAAACAGTAAGTCTTTAGGTGTGTGTCACCAATGGAATATGGCATGTGTTTCAGGAAACAACTTTGTAACATTGGAGGAAAGAGAAATATAAGGATCCTTAGCCCTGTGGGTCCTCTCACTTCAGAGAGGCAGAGCCCCCCCAGTCCCCCCTATACACACCACTCCAGTAAGGCGTTGCCAACCATCTGACCGGGCTGTGTGTTTATTTTGCTTGGCTGACTAGGTGGACCATGTGTCCATCTGAGTGAGCTGACTGCTCTGCTATTGACTCGGCACTTTACTGATGGTTTGTCAGAATTCAAGTTCAGGCTTTTGTAATTGTTCACTGAACATCACCAAACCCAACCCCTAACCTTAACCATAACCATACATTGTATTAACAGAGTTTCAACAGATAGATAATCTGAGCATCTGACTGTAGACAGTCCAGAGGGCCGAGGGACCATCCAAATAAAGTGTAGACAACTTACCGAGATGTGACTGAGATGGGAGCACAGTTGATGTTGTGGTCCTGTGTCTCAACTAAGAAAGCAAGATGCATCACTAACATTGCGGATTCTATTCCCAGGGAGCGCACACAGGCTACTGAAGGAAATGTACAAGATGTGGCAATTATTCTGTCTCAGGAGCTGTCTGTCGTTTTCTGATTCCCTTGAGTGCAGACTTGATTTTAGGGAAAATAACAAACCCACTTGGTGCTAGATCAAGGCAATAGGGACTGTGTTCAAGTTTATTTTCCCTAAAATCAAGTCTGCTATCAAAGGAATCTGTTTTGAATCCATTCCAGAAGTGAAAAAGAAAACGATCAAGCTCCTGAGACAACTAGCAGAAGAAGACCTACGGTACAGGCATCATAGAAGACCACAATGTAGTGGGGTGTAGTTGCAGATGGGGAATATATTGAAGGGGAAAGGAATTGAAATAAAGGTTTTCTTCATTAATCATTGAATTATGGCATTTTGTAATAGCCACACCTTGTGTTTCTGTACTGCAAGTCTTTTGGATGAAAGCGTCTGCTTTTGAAACGAATTTTCAGTGTTGCCCTCATTCACCCTCTTACTTTGGGTTGATGAGCAGCCTGGCCATCAGGTCATGCCCACATATAGCCAGGCACTTCAGTGAGGTCAATATGAATGCAAGCTTTTAAAAATAGAAGTTAAATTGCTGGTATATCATGAGAGTGTTTCCTCTTTTCATGGAGTAATTCTTTCTCTCTTTCTCTCTCTCTCTCTGTGCAGCGCCCAGCCAACCGCTCCAAACCCAAGACGGCCTCTCCCTCGGGTGTGGGCGTGGTCAAGCTGTCAGGAGGGCGTGGCTCGTCTGGGTCACGGCGGCGACGGACCCGATGCAGGAAGTGTGAGGCGTGTACCAGGACAGAATGTGGAGAATGTCACTTCTGCAAGGACATGAAGAAGTTTGGGGGGCCGGGACGCATGAAGCAGTCCTGCATCATGAGACAGTGCATCGCGGTATGTGTGTGTTTGTGTGTATGTGTGTGTGCGCACGAATGCACCTGTCTGACTGTGTGTGTGGTGTGTGTATGCACCTGTCTGACTGTGTGTGTGTGTGTGTGTGTGTATGCATCTGTATGACTGTGTATGTGTGTGCGTGTGTATGCATCTGTCTGACTGTGTGCGTGTGTTTGGGTGGGTGGGGGGCGGATATAAACATGTGTTGGAATGGCTGACAGTTTAACAGACTGAGAAATAACCGCAGAAATAATTAGGAGTTTTGTGTCTATCGAGCAAGTCAAATCTTATACAGTGTTTTCTGTGTGTGTGTGTGTTTGTTTGTTCTCTGCAGCCGGTTCTCCCTCACACTGCGGTGTGTGGTGTGTGTGGGGAGGCGGGGAAGGAGGACTCGGCGGAGCAGGTAGAGGAGAAGTTCAACCTCACACTCATGGAGTGCTCCATCTGCAACGAGATCGTACACCCGCTCTGTCTCAAGGTTAGCGCCTCAGCTCTGTGTCTGACCTTTACTGACCACTTTCTAATCTCCCTCTGGTTTTGCCTGTCCTGTTGCCTCTCTCCATCCCGTAGCTGATACATTTGGAGGGGGAGTAAGTGGTGTTAACCCTAATGCCCGTCTGTCTGTTCCAGGTGAAGGATGCGAGTGGCGTTGTCAACGATGAGCTGCCCAACTGCTGGGAGTGTCCTAAATGTAACCATGCCGGCAAGTCAGGGAAAGTAAGCATCTGACAGAGGCGTTTGGGCATTGATTTGGAGTTCCTGATTGGTTGATTGATTGGAATCATCTGACTCAGTTTTCAGGAATCAAACTGACTGCAAACAACACCAGATTTCAATCCAAACTAATCCAGTCAGTTAACCACCAGCTGCAGAGTAATGTGTGTTGTACTACTACAAAGTTCACAGTGTTGAGGATGTAAGACTTCCTTGATTGATCAAGCATGTGTCTTATTAGGATAAACATGATTCCATTAAGTTCCTGTATTTTTCAGAATGGGCCCGTGGTTAAAAGTCATGAGGTATAAAGTTGTCTATTATTTTTCCCACCTTTTGGCCATCAAGCAAAAAAGAGGGCCGGGCTTCAAGTATGCCTCCAACCTGCCGGGGTCTCTCCTGAAGGAGCCACGCAAGGAGACGGGCCGAGACATCAAGGAGGAGCCCAGCCCCACCTTCGCCATGGAAACCGCTTCACCCACCGTGCCCTCGGTGGACAGGAGGAAGGTGGACAGAGAGGACACCTCCAGAGCGAGAGGGGAGGAGCCTGAAAGGAAGCGTGCCACGCCCCCGCAGCCTGAGCCCCACCCCCGGCCCAAACTCGAGGAGAACCCGCTGAGAAAGAAGAGGAAACTCTTCGACACGGACGCAGAGCCTAGCGCCAGGAAAAAGGTACAGTGATGAATGCACCGAGATTTAAATGGTGTGTTTGAAGATATTTTACTAAAGGTTGAGTAGGCTAAGGAGGATAGAAGGCTAAGTAGCGGTTTTGACCGTTTCTCTTTGTGTTGTTTTGTTGTAGAAAAAGGCCATAAAATCAGAGAACCCGCCGTCCTGCAAGCTCTTATCCTCCATCAAAGTAGAGAAGGAGGAAGGGGAGGGGGAGTATGGGCGGTCCAAGGAACGTGACGGCCAGCGAGGTAGATCAGAGGAAGAGGAGGATGGAGATGATGAGAGGGAGGAGGAGGAGGAAGATGAGAAGAGCTCAGAGAGGAGGAAGGTCCCTCCAAGCCTTCATCCCAGAGCTAAGCAGGAGACTGTCCAATCACAGCTCAGCTCTCCGCAGGCAGGGCCTAGCAGCAGCGAATCAGCAGACAAGAGCAAGCCGCGGTCCAATCCGAGGCCTCGGCAGCAGAAGACAGCTAAGCGGGAGCTGAAGCAGGAAGAGCCCCTGAAAGAGGAGCCTTTGAACGGCCAGAACGGCCGCCGGCCAATCAAATCAGAGCCCCTGGAGAGTGAGGAAGAGGAGGCAGACGAGGAAGATGAGCGTGTGGGGAGGGGGAAGGTGAATGGAGAGAAAAAGCACCTGAGTAACGGCCACCGGCGCAGCGGGAGCGACCTGGCAGACTGGCTAGGCACGGAGCACGAGCGCGATGGTGGCGCCCCCCGGAGGCCGCCCCTGTCACCACTGGGCTGGAGACGAAGCCCCCCCTCGGCCCCACGACCCCACATCTCCCACTCTCCCCCCTCCACCTCGCCCCAGGAGCGCCACGTCATCCGACCCCCTCCAATCAGCCCCCCGCCCGACTCTCTGCTGCTGGCCAACGGCCGCCAGCACGTGATGCGCCGGGAGGTGTGGATGGCCGTGTTCACACAACTCACACATCAAGACCTGTGTGTGTGTATGCGTGTCTGCAAGACCTGGAACCGATGGTAGGAATCTGCCTGCACAACATTGGATGAATTAAAAAGATGTAACGAAACTAATTGCGAAGAGCAGAGTAACTTTACGACATTTAGCAAACATAGTGGAGTTTTACCCAGCAGATGGTGGAGACTCTGATTGATTTCATTACTGATCTGCTGTGTATACTTGCTATATGAATGAAATAATGATTTGGAAACCTTTTTGCATCATCTGTGTGTTCTTATGTGTGTGTTCTGCAAGTGTTGTGATAAGTGTCTGTGTACGCAGGTCGATCTAAAGTGTGTGTCCCTTGTGTGTGTGTGTGTGTGTGCGTGTGCTTGCGTGTACGTGTACGTGTGCGTGTGTGTGTGTGTGTTCTGATCTGTGCAGGGGTTGTGATAAGCGCCTGTGGACACGGATCGATCTGAACCGGTGCAAGTCCATCACCCCTCTGATGCTGAGCGGGATTATCCGCAGGCAGCCCGTCTCTCTGAACCTCAGCTGGACCAACATCTCTAAGAAGCAGCTCAGCTGGCTCATCAACAGGCTGCCTGGTAGGACACACAGACACACACAGACACACACAGACACACACAGACACACACAGACACACACAGACACACACAGACACACACAGACACACACAGACACACACAGACACACACAGACACACACAGACACACACACACACACACACACACACACACATCTGTGCAGTGTGGTTGGGCTCACACAGACTCCTCATGGCCTGGTAAACACGTCCAGCGGTTGGGGTAGCGGTTTGGAACTAGTCTGCAGGTAGTTTAAGCTGAACTTGTACTACTGAGGCCTTCAGTGCGTTAAAGCTACTTACTGGTCCTGGGCACTGGAGCCCTAGGCTGTAGTGGAGCTGACCCCTTCACTCTACTGTCATACCTGCAGGGTCCCAGAGCAGCGGAGCACTTTGCATACCGCAGAGGTGGATACAAGTGCTGTTCAAACTAAGCTCATCCTTCAGACACACTATTAGCTACTGGTTATTTATTGTCTCTTATGTTTTAAACCTGTTGCACACTGTTGCATGGCAACAAAACAGAGCATTTTTTCCAGTACCATTCCTTCCCTTGTGTTCACTGAGAAAATGGCAAAAAGAGATTTGTCCTTGGAGTAGAAAATGGTTTGTTTTTATGAAGGCTTAAAAATATCCCTGGGAGTGTGCTGTTACCATCCTGAGCGTGTACGGTGGGATTTCTGGTCTCTTTTCTCTGATCGTAATTTGCCGCCCCCTGCAGGACACGTTGTGTTATTGATAGTGTGTGTGTGTGTGTGTGTGTGTGTGTGATTTTGTTGTGGATAGTCTGTGTCGCTCTTGTAGGCCTTCGTGAGTCGCAGCTGGCAGGCTGCTCCTGGGCTGCTCTATCTGCCCTCTTAGCGTGTTAGTGTGTGTGTGTGTGTGTGTATTTGTGTGTTAGAGTGTGTGTGTGTGTTATTAAAAGTGTGTGAGTGGGTTATGGACAGTGTGTATGTGTCTCTCCTGTAGGCCTGCGTGCGCTGCAGTTAGCGGGCTGTTCGTGGGCTGCTGTATCTGCCCTTTGCACGGCCAGCTGTCCTCTTCTGCACTCCCTCCACCTGCAATGGGTCGAGGGCCTCAAGGATGCCCAGATGGAGGACCTGCTGTCTCCCCCCACCGACACCAGACCAGGTAGAGTACTCCTGCTCTACGCCCACCCCAACAGACCAGGTAGAATTCACCCCCCACCCCCACCCTTCACCAGCCTCCCTCAAACATACACTTACCACAGACCAGGAACGGTTTACCTAACCCCCCCCCCTCACTAAAAATGATAGACCAGGTACAATACATCTACCCTGCATATCAAAAGAGGATTAGTTACAGCACACAACCATGAGCAACTGACATATTTACCTTCTCTGGGAGAATGTCCATGAAAAAACCTTGTGTTGCAGGTTACTTAATCTCTCCCTATTTCTCTCTCTCTCTCTCTCTCTCTCTCTCTCTCTCTCTCTCTCTCTCTCCCCCAGGTCAGCTGGAGAGCCGCAGTAAGTTGCGTAACGTTGTGGACCTGCGTCTGGCTGGTCTGGACATCACGGACACATCCCTGCGCCTGCTCACACTCCACTTGCCGCTGCTCTCTCGCCTCGACCTCAGCTACTGCAACCACATCAATGACCAGTCCATCAACATGCTGACCGCCGTGGGCACCAGCACACGGGACTCGCTCACCGAGATCAATCTGTCAGGTAGGGTCATAACACCTGAGACTAACTCACCAACATCAAGCTAGCGGGTAAAACACCCCAGATACCCTTACTAAGATTAGCCTATCAATTCAAAATATTGAAGAGAGCGCATTTATCCAAGCACATAAAACCAAATGGCACTGAATTGACTGTTGTGCTTTTCATTTTGTGGACAGAAGGCAGAAGGGACATTCACTTTGTGAACAAAATAAACGTGTTTCATACACACAAATTATTCTGTCCACATAAAAGATATGCGTAGCCATCTTTTTTTTTTTTTACTTTTGTGGCAGGAAACATAACAGTTCTGCTGTATTACAGAAAGTGTGATGTGTACGAAAGGTCTTTGGTCTGATACATCTCATATGTCAGCAAGTTACAGAAGGAAGCCCATCTACGGAAGCAAAGGCTAAATTGCTAAAATGGAAAAGGAATTATGTCCATAGGATGTGCACAAAAAGGTCTTTGATCTGATATATTTTCCGTGAATCAGCAGGTGACAGAATGTGTTCTATCCACGTAAGCAAAGGCTGCTTGAACTTTCGAACTGACACTGAAGCCTATAAAAGTCTATGCAGCCTTTGCTTAACTGGACAGAACACATTCTGAACACATTGGACGCTAAACCAAGCAGCTTCTAGCCTGTTGACACCCTTTCAAACACGTGACGCCTGCTCTCTTCCTCTCCTCCCCAGTGTGTAACCAGGTCACAGACCAATCCCTGGCCTACTTCAAGCGTTGCGGGAGCATCTGCCACATAGACCTGCGCTACTGCAAGCAGGTGACCAAGGAGGGCTGTGAGCAGTTCATCGCAGAGATGTCTGTGAGCGTGCAGTTTAGCCTTCAGGAGGAGAAACTACTGCGCAAGCTCACCGAGGCAAGGCTGGTCAGCGACGTCACCTAGGCAGCACTGACATCAAGATCACCTAGGCAACGCTGACCAGCGAGCTCACCCCGAACTTATCTTGGAAACACTGAGCAGTGAACTCACCCAGGCAATGTTGCCCAGTGAGCTCAGCTAGGGAATGCTGACCAGCGAAGTAACCTAGGAAACACTTATGTCCCCAGAGCCTCTGGACTCACACTGCAGGTCTCACACACCACTGAGGCCTTACACACTCTATAAACACTGCAGGGGGAGTGACACACTGGAGTGTCTATCTCTCTCTCACACACACACACAAACAAACACACACACAAACACACACACAAATGATTGCTCCGTCTTCACTTCACTACTGTTAACGCTTACACACCCCAGAGGACAGTGGACAGAGAGGGTTGGCCAGTGGGATTACAGATGATTGACGATCCTTATTGTATAGATGTACACACACCCTTTGTGTGCAAACCTGTACATATACACCTGCGCACACACTGCGTATATGTATACACACACACGCACACACCTGCTCATGCCATTTTGCTGCTCATGCCAAATATTTCTTTTTTTAAAAGCACATATTCTTTTAAGTTTTTTTTACTGCATGTCCTCAGTTGTTTGTGTGAAGTTCTACTGTTGAGCAGTCATGCATTGCTCGGGATGGGTCGCGGACGCTTTGGGTCCATATTTTTATGTTTGTTACTTCTCGAGAGAATTTTTGATTTGAACAATGCAAACCTCAAATTTGATGTAGGTTTATTTTTGTACAAGAGGTTATTTCATTGGTATGTAATGTAAACGGCACTCTGTCCCCAGTGGTTATAGTCCATCAGTGTCCTAGTTGTCCGCGTTGATTTGAGCATCACTGCAGATACACTGTCTTATATAGGAAGCCCATAATATTATTTAATTTATGCAGCGTTGGCTCCTTCAACATGGGAGTGGGATGAGAGAGGGTACTTATGACTGCGTTTATATCTGAACAGAAGAGAAACAATTTGCACTGTTTGACATAAATAAATAGTTATTTTTCTTAAGTGTGTTGGAAGTTTCTGTCTAATGGATGTCACGTGCAGAAGGCACAAACAGTAGGGCGGGGGGTATGTCTGTAGGTGGTTTTGAACTGAGTGGAACTCTCTGGACTGATCCATGTTGGTTCTGGAGTTTCTTGTTCAGGCACAGAGACTTAGGTGCAGAACCATTAGACAAACAGTTATGTCACATAAGACCAGCCTGAAGCGTTGCATTTTTTTCATTAACTGGTCATTCATTTATGGCCAAGAGGTTAACTTCACATGCGTATTGTATAGTATTCACCTCCCATTACTTTTCACATTTTGCCATGTTGCATCCTTATGCAAAAAAAAGAATGGTCCCCTTCCCCCCAAACAAATGTATGCAAATGTATAAAAAGGAAAAACTGAAATCTTCAGACCCTTTACTCTGTACTTAGGGGATATTCTGCCATTATTCTGCAGATCCTCTCAAGCTCCATCAGGTTGGACAGGGACAGTCGATGGGCAGCTATTTTCAGGTCTCTGCAGAGATATTCAAGTGGGTTCAATTCAGGGCTCTGGCTGGGTTACTCAAGGACATCCACAGAGTTGTCACTCAGCCACTCCTGCCTTGTCTTTGCTGTGTACTTCTGGACGTTGTCCTATTAGAAGGTAGGCCTTCTGTCCAGTCTAATGACCAGATTTCCATTAAGGACGTCTCTCACTTTGCTCCGTTCAGCTTTCCCTCAATCCTGACCTGTTTCACAGTCCCAGCTGCTGAAAAACACCCCCGCAGCATGATGCTGCCACCAGCATGCTTCACTGTTGGTGTGGTATTGGGCAGGTGATGACTGGTGCCTGGTTTCCTTAAGATAAGACACTTAGAATTGAGGCCAAACCGTTCAATCTTGGTTTCATCAAACCGTCCGGCCACTCTGCCATAAAGCCTAGATCATTGAAGTGTTATAGTGCTGGTTGTCCTTCTGGAAGTTTCTCCCATCTCCACGCACAGGATCTATGGAGCTCAGCCAGAGTGACCATCAGGTTCATGGCCACTTATCTTACCAAGGCCATTCTCCCCCAGTTTTGCTAGGCGACCAGCTCAAGGAAAAGTCTAACCAGTTCCTCACAACTTCCTTTCTAAGAATTAGGGAGGCCACTGTACTCTTGGGAACCTTCAATGCAGCAGACTTTTTTTGTGTCCTGACACAGTCCTGTCTCTGAGCTCTGCAGGCAGTTTCTTTGACCTCGTGACTTAGTTTTTGCCTTGATATACATTGGCAGCTGTAAAACCTTGTATAAACAGGTGTGTGCCTTTCCCAATCATGTCCAATCAACTGAATTTCCTACAGGTGTATTCCAATGAAGAAGTCTGTCTCAGTCCTGGATCCAGGGTCAGGTTTGTAGATAAACAGGAAAACTCGGGAAAGTGTCCAACAGTAGAAATAGGTTTATTTCAGCGTCACAGGGCAATCCGATCGCATGGTGCACGAACGGTTCTTTTAACATACTAACATGTTATACAGTAAGTTACAGGTAGTGGGTGTAGAGGTAGGTACTTGTTTAGTGGATGATTGCTAATTAGGACTTTGACCTTGATTTAATCACCCTGAATGAATACCTTGATTAAATCCCATTGATTACAAAAAGTTCAGGAGGCCAGCTTGATCACGTTAAATAGACTGATATCTAACAACTCCCCCTATGATCATCGATCAATCTTACATCATGATCACAATAAAACCTAATAAAACCATAACGAACATTATCAGACATAGTGATCAAAACAATCCAACATTGATACAAAATGTCAACAAACATGTGTTCCCATAGTGTAGTGGTTAAATCTGATAACCCTAGACCCCCCCCCCCCCCTATGATCATCGATCAATGTTACATCACGATTAAACATAATCAAACATTGTTCTAGTACAAACACACATGTCTTCATAGTGTAGTGTAGTGGTTTCAATGTATGTTCCTATAGTGTAGTGGTATTAAAACACATCGAAAACCTGATAGTTGCATACTGAAATCTCCGTTGACTGTGGACAAGGCTCCTGCGGTGTCATTCGCAATCTTGTCCATAATTGAGGCTACTTCTCTGACCTCATCCATCACCACGGTAATACCATATTTTACAATGACGGCTGCAAAGAAGCGTTGGGCTGGGGTAGCAATCCGCACACCCAACATGAATATTCTCCTTGGGCATGGGCATATGCGTTTGCAGGGGTGCAGGTGGTGGCTGTCGCATAAGGAGGAAGCGTTTGGGATGAGGGACATCACCATCGGGATCATGCAGAGATGGGCAAAAATACATCAAAATGTATTTTGATACAAAATACAAAATACCCCTCAAATAAATGTATCAAAATAAAATACAAAATACTGTTGCCAGAAAATGTAACAAAATACAATACATGTATTTTGTATTTTTAAAATACAGGAAATACTTTTTCTGAATTTTCAGTTTTCTCACAATTTGGTATAGCACAACATTCAGGTTTGGGCTATTCAGTGGCGTAATGTAGTAACCACGGGGCCAGGTGCAGGCTATTATGACGGGCCCATGTCAGTGGTTCCGTATCCTTTTTTTCATGTTTGTAACCGCCACGACAGGGCTCTCATTGCAATCTCTATGGCTTCCAGGAGAGCTATCCCCAGCGTGCTTTCGTCATACGTAATTGCCAGGTAAGGACTAGGACGCGATCTGGCACTCCGCGCCTGGGCGAGACTCTCCACTTTGTGAATGAGGCGCGCCTCACCTAGGACGCGGGTCTGGCACTCCGCACCTGGGCGAGACACTCCACTTTGTGAATGAGGCGTGCCTTACCTAGGACGCGATCTGGCACTCTGAGCCTGGGCGAGACTCTCCACTTTGTGAATGAGGCGCGCCTCACCTAGGACGCGGGTCTGGCACTCCGCGCCTGGGCGAGACGCTCCACTTTGTGGATGAGGCGCGCCTCACCTAGGACGCGATCTGGCACTCCGCACCGATGAGACTCTTTTTTAAAGATCTTAGCCTACTATAAACGTTGTTGAGACTCTTACTAAAGATCTTACTCATTCTCACAGAGAAAAAACAATACACGTAGCCTACTATAAACGTTGTTGAAATTTGAATTAAGTTGAAAGTCGGTAACAAAACAGAGACAAATAGCTACACGTCAAGCAATGTCATTTATTTCCTAAAATACGTTTTACGAATCCAACTTATATTACCACCGCAAACTCACAACCTTACAGATAACGTATAGAAGTTGTACTAGCATTTGTATTCAAAGTTTACACTTTAATCTACCAAAGTACTCACCGTTTAACAATACAACTTCCACAAGTTACAGATTATCTTTGACAACATTGGCGCCCACATGTGACATCACACAGATATGACCGTGTAGCTATTTGTTTGTCTCTGTGAGAATGAGTAAGATCTTTAGTTAGAGTCTCAACAACGTTTATAGTAGGCTGAGATCTTTAATAAGAGTCTCATGTGCGCCCGGGCCGCTGCCTCTATGCAATGCGGCGCGGAGTGCCAGAAGAAGCAACACTTTTGGCAAATTGACTGATTCGACAATGACATTCAGAGGCAGATCAGATGGTCTCGTGGTGGAATCCGACAGTAAAAAAAATCTCCTTCTGCCTAAACACTGGAGAAAGTAATTTGAGTATTTTAAATACAAAATTACTCCACTCTAAAGTATTTTGATACAAATTACATTCGATTTTTTTATCGGCCCTATCAAATACAAATTACAAAATACTCAAAAGCAAATTAACTAGTATTTCAAATACAAGTAATTGAAATACTGCCCATCTCTGGGATCATGGTCGCCATCCACTCGATACGCCTTGGCGACGTTGTTCTCATGCTGATGGCTGATGTCGTCAAAAAATAAAAATCTCGTAGTAAAAAAGATCTCGTAGTCAAGTTCATAATTAAGTCAGCATCTAAAATTCCCATCCAATCATCATATCATTGCTAAAAGTAATGATATGATTAACAAAAAGGCATGACTTAAATTATCCGTAATCATAAGTTTTTTCTTTGCGCCCCGCCAGAGGTGGTTGTTCTGGAGGCATGCTCTCTATGCAGTTGGTGAACAATTTGGTTTCACCCTTCACCATGACTGCAGTGTGGGAAGGTGACAGTGCTCTGTGTGTTTTCTTACACTTCAAATTCTTCCTGTCACATGGCTGTAGTTGTTGTCTCTCCACTGGCGGTATCTGCACTTCTCCTGTGTTTGATGGACAGTCTTGACTCTCAACATTTATCAGGTTGTTAGGATTAAAGGGTTGGCCCTCCAAACCTACAGTTGTCTTCATAACTTCCTCAGCTTCGCCTGCAGCTTCCACTGACTCCGGTTCTATGTGTGTTCCCATTTCTGGAGGCACAGCCACATCACCTTTTTCAAGCTGCTGGCTTTCAGCCACCGTAAGAGACCGTAAGGAGGGCAGACTTAGTTTCCCGGAATCGCAGACATAATGGTCTGTCTCCGATGATCCGTCAACTTCGCCACCCTTCTGAATGTGTCTTCATCATCATTACTCTCCTCATCACCCTCTTTGCGATGGTTATAGTGAGCAGTATATCTGCCACGTTTCTGAGTGTTGCATTGTTTTGCCCAATGGCCATGTTTTCCACATTTATGGCATGTATCATATGATCTGTCTCTGGGTTCATACTGTGGTTTGTATTGTTGCTGTTGTCTAGGCTTTTGTGCATTAAAAAGTCTCAACATGCACTCCTGTTCCAAATTCGAATCCCAGGTGTTGACGCATCTGAGTTTGTGTTCGACATCCCGTTCCATCCTTCTTGCCACGTTGATAAGCATTTCCAAAGTAAATGTGGTATCCTCCCATGTAGGTGTGGTCAGCTTGACAGCCTGTTTCACCTCTGGATTAAGACTTTACAACAAATTAGCCTTGAGAGCACCATTGTCGCTTGTTCCAATGTTCTCCTGTCAAACCACTCATGCCTGAGTGTCTTAAAAAGGTTTCAATGAATCTTTGTGAGAAGTCATCAACAGCCTCATTAGTCCTTTGTTTGCAGGCGGCTATCTTTGCCCAATCAGTGCTGGCGTTAGTGGAACTTTGGATGTAATCACGTAATGCCTGCCAGCCCTCATCCATCTTCTGTTGACTGTCTCCTAGGCCTCTTTCAACAGCCCGCCTTATTTTGCTTGATTCAGAGGCATTGAGTACCGTACACATCATTGCCACGCCATCCAATGGGTGGAGTTGGTAAATGTTGCGCACACGGTTGATTTTGGACCACGCCTCCATGCCCGACTTACGAGGATGCTGTATGTCTCTGGACCATTGATCAATGTCCTGGGGTTTTGCCGGTTTATATCCATACGTCACATTTCCACCGGCATGCCTGGTCGTTAAAGGTCTCAGCCTGGTTGGATTATCCGAGTCCATTGCGTCATCACTGTCCTCACACACGTCGCTGTCTGTGTGGGGAGCCATTGCTGATTGCACAGTCTACGTGTTTCAGACGGAGCTGCTTCCCTCATTTCCTGAAAGGGGTATAAGGTCTCGCCAGGTAGCGTCATTTGATCAGAAGCATTAATCCCAGCCTGAATCATTAAAAGCTTCTCCGCCTTCCGCAATCTCACATCTTCAGCTAAAGCTCTGACTTTATTTCTTTCAACAAGCAGTTGACGGTCAGTCTCAGCCTTTTCGGCCTTCAACTTTGAAAGCTCTGCAGAAAATTCCTCAAGTTTCTTTTCTCTCTCAGCTTTTTGCCTACGTGTAACTTGACTCAGAATTATGAAGGCATATGGCAATTTGCTTTTATCCGACACTCGCTGCATGTTTCCCCACGCACGCTTTGCATCATCAATAGGCCATAAATTGTCACTGTCGAGCACAATGTCATGTTTGTTTTCTAACTTCTTTTGTAGCACATCTACCTTCAGATGGTCATTAATGAAACCTTTTACTGATGTTTTTATGGTTTCTTCATCAATTTCAGGGACAGCTCGTCCACCCCTTGTATTTGTGGGTTTCTGTTTTCCAATCAGTTTGGCTTTTGCCAACGGATGAACGGCTGCTAGATTCTCCTGAAGAATCTCAATGTCAACAGATGGTCGTTTGTGATTTCAGTCGTAATTCTTAAATTAAACGGCTGATTTCGACAAATTATTCCTACTTAATACACAACGTCTCTATTAATGCAACCAAAACCAGTTATCTCATCTATCACAGTCTCACACACTGTAAAACACGGGAAAACTGCGATTTAATTCTACAAGACCTTTAAGTATTAATTAAGTTAATTGTCAAAAATCACTAAACACCAAGCTTTAACACAATAAAACAGCTGAAGCCTTCTCTTCACTGAGTTAAAATAAACAAACTCTCACTTGCAAATATTTTCGGTTTAGGCCTACTCTGCGTTCAACCCTCACAAGTGAATACTGGAAGCTATTTGCGCCAGGACTCTAATTTCTGTCCCGCAAAAACCCGAAGTGCATACAATTGAGGATTAAATGTACCACTTACTCATAAATGATCTGTTTCGGAAAAACCAGGTTCACTTATGGGCCCAACCTTTACAAGTAGTCCTTTTATCTGTTAAATGGATCTGACGAACACAGCTTTTTCCGTTCTTTTTTCAGCAAAGGAAAGATGAAAATATTCCGTAGCCTATCTTCTTCTTTTTCCTTCTTGAAACTGGGTGGAAACACCAACTGAAGAAGTCTGTCTCAGTCCTGGATCCAGGGTCAGTTTTGTAGATAAACAGGAAAACTCAGGAAAGTGTCCAACAGTAGAAATAGGTTTATTTCAGCGTCACAGGACAATCCGATCGCATGGTGCACGAACGGTTCTTTCAACATACTAACATGAGTTCACTTCTTTTATACAGTATAAGTTGCAGGTAGTGGGTGTGTCTAGAGGTAGGTACTAGTTGAGTGGATGATTGCTAATTAGGACTTTGACCTTGATTTAATCACCCTGAATGAATACCTTGATTAAATCCCATTGATTACAAAAAGGTCAGGAGGCCAGCTTGATCACGTTAAATAGACTGATATCTAACACCAATCAAGGTGAAGAAACAGCTCAGTGATGATAAAGAGAAATAGGAAGCACCGGTTACATTTCAAGTGTCATAGCAAAGTTCTGAATAATTGTGTCCATGTGATATTTCAGTTCTTCCTTTTTTAATACATTTGCAAAAAAATCGAAAATCCTGTTTTCGCTTTGTCATTATGGGGTAGGCTACTGAGTGCAGGTTGTGGGGGAAATAATGAATTTAAACGTTTCAATTTTAGCACAAGGCTGCAACATATCAAAATGTGAAAAACTGGAAAAAAAGGTTTGAAGAATGCCGTCGAAGGCATTATGAAAATGTGTGAAAAGACAGGATGTCATTGATGCCTTTACAGGAGGGCTTTAGAAACATAAAGTCACTTTTTGCATTTCCTTCTCTGTGATCAAACATTTGCATTCTGCCTTTGTTTCTCATGCAGGGAAGATGAAACATTAAAATCACATGCAAAATGAATTGACACTAATGTGTGGACATAAAAGTATTTAGTGAGATGGCCGATGGTGTACCGTCAGCTTACACTAGCAGAAGAGTATCATGTTCTTGTTATCTTTCAGTGGGAGGATGTGAACAAAGGATCATTTTCTGTAATTCTTCAGAAGTGTTTCTTACACGACTTCGTAAAAACAACGTAAGGGAAACGCTTCCGCTGCATTCCCGCACGCTTGAAAATGCGTTCATAAGCAGCCAAAGTCTTCTCAGCTGTGTTCCCTCGGATTAGTTTCTTAAATTGATGCGCGTTCTCGTGAAAGTGGATTTGCATACATACACGCCC
Source organism: Sprattus sprattus (assembly GCF_963457725.1). Taxonomy (NCBI): domain Eukaryota; kingdom Metazoa; phylum Chordata; class Actinopteri; order Clupeiformes; family Clupeidae; genus Sprattus; species Sprattus sprattus. The sequence continues at coordinate 11,116,843 of NC_137909.1, forward strand.
CGCCAGCTCCTTATTAGGGCACGCAGCCATAGCCACAAGTGCTGTCGGAATCTCCCGAATCCACACAAAAGCAACTCGTAACAGGTGTTCATTAATAAGGTGGAGATCTTTTCTTACGTTGAACTTCCTGAGAAAACTATGGAGAATGGCAAATGTTTTCCTAAATCCACCAAAGTGGAGTCCTTCTGAAAGTCTTCTCAACTGCTGTCGAGAATGAGGCCCAAATATGTTAAATGCATAGAAGAAACAGGTAGGGTAGCGTGAGTACAGTGGAGACACCCGAAATAACACTCGCATTCATGCATACTAACGTCCTCTTTGATCCCAGGAAATTTGAGCACCTAACATATCTCCCGTACGGAGATATTAGCGAAAGTTTTTTTTACCTAGATCTTGATTTTGTCATGCCCCTTCTACATTGAATATCTTATTAACCATACGTCATCAACAAACACAAATAACATCATTGCAAACGTTATTCTGTGCACTATAAATATACATATTCCATGCTATCATGTCATGCAAGGTCAATGCATAATCTAGCGAAAAGCGTGAGGTGGTCAGCGGGGTACAGTTGAGACACGGTGTCTCAACTGTACCCTCGATCAGCAGGTTAGAAGTCAAGTAGACAAATTTGATATAAGACCTGTCCTATATTAATGGGTGTCTTTTCAAACATGAAAGTGATAAGAATTATTTATATTGGGGTCTAAATAAGTTAGGTGGTAGATCGGGTACAGACAGCTAGATTGTGATATAGCCTGTATTTTCCATCATTGGTCAGTCACCATGGGTTTCAATGGGTGTCTCAACTGTACTCGGGTACCGTCTCAACTGTACCTCACGTGGGTACAGTTGAAACAAAATCGCACCTCATGTTTATAAGCAAATTATGAATAAATTAATCAAGTTATGGATATTATCGATTGATAATATGTTAGTATACAATCAAAGGAAACGTCATATAAAATATCAATTATTTTCAGAGTCTAATTTTTGTGCAGTAGTCAATAAAGTAAAAAGTGTCTCAACTGTATTCACTCTACCCTACTGTATGTTTGTGTCCCAGTCTACAAACAACAATACTGATTTGGCTACAACCACGGGACATCAGGAGAAATGTGTATATCACACATTGTCACATGAATGTAAATAAATGATGCAGGAGTTTGTGTGAAGCAGACGAGGTATCGTTTTGTCACAAATGGGCAGGGTTGGGAGGATATGAATGAAATTTGACGTGGAGACCTTGGACAACGACAGTATTTTCACCGCGGGTAGCCATAAGGTGCACACAGGGGCGGCCCTAGCACATTTGGCGCTCTAGGCGAGCTTCACTCATGGAAGAAAAACATCGGTTGTTTGTACTCTTTAGAACAGTTCTAAAGACTGTAATCACTTGTGTTCTTCTCTTCCATCTCTTTCACAAATAATGAAATCGTAGTATAGTACTTTTCCCTGCGTTTGTTTAGGCGAACTGCTTTCCTTTCCGATCAAGCGAGTGGTGCGTCAAGAGGGGGCATATTCTGACGGGGGGGCTGAATCGGGTACAACACCGGCATGTTACAGTATGTATTATCATTATTTGTTAAATGTAGCTTTGTGGCAAAATGTATTTCCTCGCTTCAATGTCGTTAAAAGAATACGTTACTTTGCGCATAGGCCTATGTGATATTGTTGGAGGAAGTTTGATTTGTAACTAGAAAATGCATTTCCTTCAGGAAATACCAGTGCATGAAATGCAAAAGTTAAGAAAGGAAGAAGAAAAGAAAGAAGAGTGAAAGAAGGTAAGAAGAAAGGAAAGAAGAGTGAAAGAAGGAAAGAAGAGTGGAAGATGGAAAGAAGAGTGGAAGAAGGAAAGAAGAAAAGAAAGAAGAGTGAAGAAAGGGAAGAAGAGTGAAGAAAGGAAAGAAGATTGAAAGAAGGAAAGAATAGTTAAAGAAGGAAAGAAGAAAAGGAAGAAGCGTGAAAGAAGGAAAGAAGAGTGAAAGAAGGAAAGAAGAAAGGAGAGTGAAGAAAGGAAAGAAAAGTGAAAGAAGGAAAGAAGAGTGGAAGAAGAAAGGAAAGAAGAGTGGAAGAAGGAAAGAAGAGTGAACAAGAGTGGCTCTGGATAAAGAGAGTGAAAATATTGAAAAAAGGAGATAAAAATGGAGTGAAGAAGAGAGATTAAGTGTGAGAGAAAGTAGACTGAGAGGGATAGAGAGAAAGATGGAGAGATGGAGAGAAAAAAAAAGTAGAGAATGGAAGGTGTCTTAATGTTCCTAGTTACAGTTAAATTGAGAGGGACAGAGAAGAGGTTCCTTGGTTTGACCCAGGTGTCAGTGAAGCACAGGTGCAAGCCAGTTTAAAGACCCTATTATGATGTCATAATGGCCCAATGTAAGTCAATGGGAAAATTTAGATTCGTTTTTATTTAACATCTTAAAAAGTATAAAGTTTAGAAAAGTGAAAAATACATAGCATAAGTGTCCCTTACAAGACCTACGCGACAAAGTTTGAATGAAGTTTCTACGTTAAGCGGTTCGGGCTGAATTAATCGCAGAAAAAGGTAAGAAGTAGAAGAAGAAGAAGAAGAAGAAAATGCCTAGGAATAACAATACAGGGCATTTACATGCACTGTAAATAAAGAAAACTTGACAACAACAATACTGTGCTTCCCTTCGGGCAAGCACACTAATTAAATTTGAGGTGGGGAAATAAAACTAGAAAATGCATTTCCTGAAGGAAATACCAGTGCATGAAATGCAAAAGTTAAGAAAGAACGAATAAAAGAAAAAAAAAGTGAAAGAAGGAAGGAAGAAAGGAAAGAACAGTAAAAGAAGGAAAGAAGAGTGGAAGAAGGAAAGAAGAAAGGAAAGAAGAGTGAAGAAAGGAAAGAAGAGTGGAAGAAAGAAATAATAGTGGAAGAAGGGAAGAAGAAAGGAAAGAAGAGTGAAGAAAGGAAATTAGAGTGGAAGAAGGAAAGAAGAAAGGAAAGAAGAGTGAAGAAAGAGAAGAAGAGTGGAAGAAGGGAAGAAGAGCCGAAGAAGATAAGAAGAAAAGAAAGAAGAGTGGAAGAAGGGAAGAAGAAAGGAAAGAAGAGTGGAAGAAGGAAAGAAGAAAGTAAAGAAGAGTAGAAAGAAGGAAAGAAGAAAGGAAAGAAAAGAGGAAGAAGGAAAGAAGACTGAACAAGAGTGGCTCTGGATAAAGACAGTAAAGAGAGAGTGAAAATATTGAAAGAAGGAGAAAAAAAGAGTGAAGCAGAGAGATGGAGTGTGAGAGAAAGTAGAGTGAGAGTGATGGAGAGAAAGAAGGAGAGAGAGAAAAAAAGTAGAGTATGGAAGGTGTCTATTAATATTCCTAGTTATACAGTTGAATGGAGAGGTACAGAGAGAAGAGGACCCTTGGAGGCTTTCCGCAGGTGTCAGTGAAGCACAGGTGCAAGCCAGTTTAATTACCCTATTATGATGTCATAATGGCCCAATGTAAGTCAATGGGAAAATTTAGATTCGTTTTTCTTTAATAACTTAAAAGTATAAAGTTTAGAAAAGTGCATAGCATAAGTGTCCTTTACAAGACCTACGCGACAAAGTTTGAATGAAGTTTCTACGTTAAGCGGTTCGAGCTGAATTAATCGCAGAAAAAGGTAAGAAGAATAAGAAGAAGAAGAAGAAAATGCCTAGGAATAACAATACAGGGCATTTCATGCACTGTAATAAACCTCCAGTTGAATTGACATGAGGCCAGTTAACGCAGCAGGATATTTGAGACTGTCTGAGGGGCTAGGTTCAGTGGCAAGTGCAATCAAATTGCAACAACTTTCATATCTTATGCAAGTGAAGGCAACAGCAGTATATTCATGTTCAGGTGTTCAGGTGAGGCCCGATACATGACCTGCTTAATGCTGGCCATTGAAGAACAGGAAAAAGGAATGCTTAACAAGGGAGATAACACAAACTTGGTTTGGCTTGGTCTGATGTCCAATGTCCACTGTCTATTGAGGCAGCTTCAACTTTTATTTAGTTTTATTTTATTTTATTTATTTTTAGGGGTAGGTAGATGCTTAGGCTGAATCCCATTTCTCCCGCTACCCCTTCGTCTTTCCCCTTCCCCTCCGTTTTGCGCGTTCATGTGGAGGGGTAGGGCTGTCCCAATTCACGTTAAGACAGAGGGGTAGGGGAAGGGGAAGCGCTTTCTACCGCTCCAAACGAAGATTTTCCGAGGGCACACTTCAAACGGAGGGGTAGACTGATTTCCCTCAATGCATTGCGAACCCGTGATCATTAAAGAAAAAACATCGCGCGAGTCCATTTAAAAATGTCGGAAACAGCAGGGAAAGCATCACACAAATGAAAGTATTTTCTTTGTAATTCATGATTTTAAAACTTGTTTGATGAAATGTTGCATTGTGTAAATAACAGCTGCAGGCGCCATGTTTGTTTATGTCTGGTGAGTGACAGCTGTCGCTCTCCGGTAACGTAACAGCCGACGCTTCGTACTGATGACGTACGTAATTGTTGAAGTGCTATCCCAATTCGAAGGGCTAGCGTTTCAACCCCTTCCGCTACCGCTCCGTTTGAAAAAGCGAAGGCGAAGGGGTAGGGGTAAGGGTAGGGGTAGAGATGAGAAATGGGATTGGGCCTTACTGTAATGTCCCGTCAACCATTGTATTACAGTTTCAAAGAATCAACCATCGTATTCGTCTCGAAAAATTCTTTACGACAAGCGTTTAAGAGATAAGGTCCCTTTCCATTTTCCTCAAAAAACTAAAACAAGCACCTTACAGGCCATCACTGACATACGTCACACTCACATTACCAGTGATGGAGGTTAGGATGTGAAGGCTGTGAACAACAAGGATATTTTGCAAAGCCTCCCAATGCAGGGGCCAAGATTGATTGATGACATCAGCATGTTCCTGTGGTGTGAGGCTCTGGTTGTAGCACGTCCTACTGACTCCTGTTTAGAGGGCTGCAGTGATCAGATACTAACCTTTAGAAGCACAGTGGACAGATACTAACCTTTGAAAGCTCAGTGGTCAGATACTAGGCGTTGGAAACACAGTGGTCAGATACTAGGCTTTGGCAGCTCAGTGGTCAGATACTAGGCTTTGAAAGCACAGTAGTCAGATTCTAGGCTTTGGTACAGTACAAGCAGCAATGAGGATCCATCTGTGTGTGCTCCTTGGATTGCTGTTGCACTGAATATCTGTGGCAGAGGAAACTAGTCATAGGCATGATTTTCCTGAGAAGGATTCTCCACAATCTTGCGTTCGTATGATCATCACATAATTATCATTAGTCTTCTGCTGTACAAGAGAAAGTGTTTTTTTATTGTTGTGTGATTTTTATTGTGGTACAAAAGGTTACAGGTTACATATTTATTTACCTTTCTAGGGGGAAGGAAAAAAGGGACAGCCTAAGACATCCACTGGGTCTTGTGAACCGATCACTATGCCTCTATGCCAAGACCTGCCCTACAACCACACCCTCATGCCCAATATTGTGGGACATGCCAGCCAGAGACAAGCTGGTTTGGAGATGGAAGTGGAGTTCTCCACCCTGTTGAGAGTCCAGTGCTCCCCAGCGCTAAAGCCTTTCCTCTGTTCAGTGTATGCCCCAGCGTGTGAGTCTGGGAGAACCCGTGCCCCCTGCAAGAGGACCTGCCAGGCAGCAAGACAAGGCTGTGAGCCACTGATGAGGAAGTTTGGTGTGGAATGGCCTGAGACTTTAGACTGTGAGCGGTTCAGCGAAGAGACTTGCGAGGAGGAGGTAAGCGTTACTCTACCCTGCTCTAGATCCGGAGGTCCTCCTCATAGAAATATCTATATCTAGCCTGAAAACCTACTTATATTACCTTGCCTTGTCTTGCTGTTTGCAGTCGTGGTAAGTATGTTGCACTGAATATCTGTTGCAGAGGAAACTAGGCAGAGGCATGATTTTACTGAGAATAATAAGCTTTATAATTTGCAGGTGAAGTTTATGCTCGTGAGAGATGGGTTGCATTCACATTGTTCATTCCGCTGATCATGTTCAAAAAGCAGTTATTGAGATTGATACTACATTAAACTTATCTCTTGTTGAGGATATTAGATGAACTAAAAATAAATGTTAGATTAATAACAAATGTCTTTCATTGTAGTCGCTTTAGAGAGACTTTCCATTTCTTTTTGGTTTTATTGCATGCAACAGATACAAACTGTTTATAATATGACTTTTTTTAAAGCATGGAAGTTGTGAGTGCTTGAATACTAATTACACACCTCTGTTTACTTAATTACATACCTCTGACAGTTCTTCAAGTCTGGCAGTCGTTGTTCCAAGCAGTACTGATCTTGTACTTCAGACTTTGGGGAATGTTTTGTCTTGAGTCTGCCCCCACAAAGCAATTTATTTTGCAGTATTTCCAATAGTTCTCTGCAACTTTTATATTCATCCACAATCTTTTGTTTGTATGATCAACTCACCCTTACTATTCTGCTGTACAAGAGAACACCCTTGCTGAATGTAAAAGTATTCTTCTTATTGTTGTGTGATTGATATTGTGGTACAAAAGGTTCCTGCCAGTAGTTTACATGTTTATTTACCTTTCTAGGGGGAGGGAATAACGGAAGAGCCTTACGTTACTGCCACTGTAAGTTCACCCTGCTCCAGATCAGGAGGTCCTCCTCATAGCAATATCTACAGTATATCTAGCCTGAAAACCTGCTTATATTCCATTTGATTTGAATGAGTGTCGGTTTTCTGTAATATAATCATAATCATAATCATAATAACAATAATAATATCATAGAATATTGTAATGATGTGGCAAACTCCATGTTTCAACAGAACATCAAACTTTCAGATCTGCCCTCATTTCTGAAAAGAGACGGCGTTAAAGATGAACGTAAAGGTAGAATCTGTAACCTGAGAGCCCTTCATCTGAAGTTACAGAAACAGCTAATCTATCTATCGATCTAATCTATCTATCTATCTATCTTTCTTTCAATTTGATATTAGTTGAGTACAACAACCTGCCGCATCCTTTTTTTCCACAGTGATGTATCCTTTCATAGGAACTGTCTACCTTGCTGTTGGGCTATGTTATATTGCTGTATATTGCAACAAGATTTCAGTAAGGTTATTCTGTACTTATTTACTGAAGGAGCCAGAATTGTTCACAATAATACATGTACAATGGCATCATTATCAATCATCAATGTCAATGCCATTGGCTCTCCCCATTTAAATGTCAGCAATCCATAATGTTCCTTTTTTGGTTATAAACTGTATTACCATAAACATGACTGTGTTCCTTATAAATGCCTCTCAGAGAGATGGGTCAGATGATCTGAATGGTGAGGAGTACCAGGCACTGAAGAGCTATCTCTCTGTCCTAAAAGATCAGTTCATGGGCTGGCTGCCTAGCCTGTTTGATCAGACTCTAAAGGAACATGGTAAGAAATGGGTGGTCTTTCAGCGAAAGGACAGCGTTATTGAGAGAGCCTTGAGCTGAAAAAATCTAGCAAAAATGCAGGCGTGTAAGTTATGCTTGATGTCCATTCATTTTATGTCAACCCATCAATGCTAAATCTGCTGGTTGGAACATCAGTGATGATGTAATTTTGCCATGGTAACAAAAGTAAAAAAAAAAGGTGCTACTTGTGGTCCGCTCTTTGACCACCATCATATTTAGTTTAACTGGGCATGGATATTTAGAAACTAACATAAGATTGTACTCAGCAGTTATCCAGCAATTCCTGGAATTTCTAAACAATACCTGTCAAGTCAAACTATCAGCTGCTAAACAGACTCCATGGCAGACCTTCTAGAAGGCTCTCAAGGTGGAAAAAGACTCGGCCAACGAAATACTTGTGTTACGCTCTGGTTACATCTATACAAAATGTTAAAGGTTGGCAAAAATCACTGAACAAGTATAAACAAAATAGTTTTGAAAGTGAGTGGCAAAACAGTGGGCCCTATGTCTCTATGGTCACCAGCGGAACGCACGAAAATCAATGAGGTATAATATTATAAGCCAGCTCTGCCCCCATACCAGTGGGCATGCACAGTGGCCTTTTGCTATCAGTAATCTTACACCCCTCTAGCATTTCAATCTATCTGTATTCAGTCAAAATATCAGCTGCTAAACAGAGGAGCAATGCAATGTCGCACTCTAGCGGGGTAATTCAAGTAGGCCTACTGAATTTTTAAATTCAACCCGTCATGAGTAACGGACTTGAGAGAACCATAGCTGACTTTTACACAAGAGACAGTGCGACAAGAAAACATTCATCATCTGAAAACTGGAACAACCTATTTCTGTGCGTCTGGATGCAATTTACACTAATTCACACAATGTACAGAAGAGAGGTTGAAGGACCATTTAGTGCGCGACAGAAACCCCAACAAATTATTATTATGCGCAAGAGAGCATGTAACTACGCGAGAGATGGAGTGGTTGTTAGTGCTATAGTTTGAAATTATGTTTCTATTTTATTCAAATAAAACTTTACAATTATTCAACTGAAGGAAAAGTAGTTAATTTGTTGTTTATTTTCATACATAACCAAAGTGTGTATTCATAAATAAATGGTTAATAATAGACCAAGGGCAAGGCCCACTATCTTGATAACCTATTATTGATTAGGTATCTAATAATTAACCTACTATATGTTCATTAGGTAGTCAATCTTTATAACTATCTATTATTGATTAGGTATCTAATAATTAACCTGCATGTTCTACTACTATATGTTCATTAAGTAGTCAATCTTTATAACTACCTATTATTGATTAGGTATCTAATAATTAACCTACATCTTCTACTACTACGTATATGTTCATTAAGTAGTCAATTATTAACCATTCATAATTAACTAGTTTTTTATTTTATTTTACCTTCTATCTATTGAATACCTTCAAAGAATATAAAATGAAGACTTTAAAACCAGTCCGTTATTTAAGAGATACGTATATTTATTTCTTTATTTTGAAAAGTCTCCTCAGCATTTGTCTGATGGGGAAGCAACCGGTCGACTCTTCCTCCTCCTGCGCAGCAGGGCCATCCAGGGTGGTGGTGGGGGCCTCAGCAGGGCCATCCAGGGTGGCAGCGGGGGCCGTCCGGTTCTTACAGCCAAACCTCCAGAACCGGTTCTTACGGCCAAACTTCCAGAACCTCCAGCTGGTAGCGTTGGTTCTGCTCTCGGGATTAACCAGCTGGGCAATGGAGGTCTCAGAGGGCACAGTGACGAAGTCATGGTCACCGTGGTTCAGGATTAGGTCCGGAGTGACTAGGTGGTCACTAGGTCCCGGGGCGGGTTGAAACACGGCAGCGGTCTTGACAATACCAGTGAGCAACTCCTCAGGAGACACCAGAGGGGCATTCAGTCCCTTCCCCTCCGTGACCGGGGCAATTGAGGAGATGTAGGCACAGAGATGAGCACCAAGTGTGAGCTCAACCTGCTCATGCAGGGCTGTCAAATCAAAGGAGGTGGCGGCAGGGAGCTCAGCAGCAAGTGCAAGCTCAACCTGCTTAGCCAGGGATGTCACCTCAGCGGCGATGGCGGCAGGGAGCTCAGCACCAAGTGCGAGCTCAACCTGCTCAGAGGAGCTGGCGGCACTGACTGGGACCTCAGGAGCAAGGTCGTCCTGGACGACTGCCTGGGATGTCACCTCAGAGAAGATGGCGGCAGGGAGCTCAGCAACAAGTGCGAGCTCAACCTGCTCAGCCTCCTCTGGGCTGACCTCTTCAAGCATGAGGTTGTCATCCAGGGAATCATCAGGGTTGGTTAGGAGGGAAGTAGGGGTCATCTCATCTGGGCTGGGCTCAGGGAGGGGACTGGGTTCCTGGACCTCCTCCCAACAGAGGCGTGGGCTGGGAGACTTTCCCTCGGGAAGCGGAGACGTATCACCCGTACTGCAATCCATGTTGATCCATCTTGACAAGAAATGAGGGACAGGACGCCTCGCAGCTCTATTTAAAGGCTACACGTGACGTCACAACTAAACTTTGTAAAAGCTACGTGAACTATATGGATGCATTGTTGCGTCATTAACGGCCTGTAGTGCGCCCTAAAAGCATAATCATTTGGCTATGCAGATTACAGGAAATGGTTCATGTTTGAACCTCTTAGGCTAGCCTATAATCATGAATCCCAAATATCAAATGGTAATACAGCCTGTGTTTGTTAAAAATGCGTCTAAAAATCGTACAAAACACTGATTAAACAAGTAAAGCACCGATGTTGTTTTTTGCAGTTAATATGGAAGGCTGATAATAATGATCGCATATCATCGACAGAAATTGATGTTTTCTAAACGTCAGTTGAATATTGTTGCAGAAATAGCATTAAATAACATAAATGTGACAAGGGATATGACTGGCCTATTTCGAAACATTAAAAAGTAGGCTATTGTTTTCAACTAATCACCAGCGATTTGCGTGCGGTATCAGGAGAGCGCTGAAATGTGGCAGATTGTTCTTCACTCATGTTCATCTGACACACACTATATGAGCCAATAGCCCTGTCGAGCAATGGTACAGGCCTCGTTTATAATATTATTGAAATATTATTTTGCATGGCGGCCGCCTAACCCGCCTGTAGGAAAGGCCGCCCCTGGGTGCACAGTGCACAAACCCCTGACCGAAATATGTTCGTGGTAGTGTCATTGAAGTTTCAGCGTGAAACTGGACACTCATTCCACTTCAGTAAAAATACTTTAGATGTTCTAAATCTGTGCTGATTTATTTTTGTATTAGTCTATGCTTTGTAAACTGTGGTGTTGTGCACTTTCAATGTAGACTGTGGGCTGAATTTGCATATCGACAAGCAGATTTGTCTTCACAAGGCAATGAGCAGAGGGTAGGTTTAATTTTTAAAACTTGGTTTCATAATTTTCTTTTCTAATGTTAGGCTACTTTTTGCTGTTGACTTACAGAATTCGCTTTAGTGAAAGCCATCTTATGATGATGCGAAGTGAGACACTGCACTGCACACTATGTTCTTCCCACTTTCAGCTTCGAGGAAAAAATAGTGTCGATATTTCCAGCAAGGGAAAGTTTTTTTTGTCTCAAAGTCAACAAATGGAGTTTTCTCTGTTGTCTTCTCGTGACGTGTTGTAAATTGCGCATGTGGATGATAGTATAATGTTCTGCATTTTGAAATCTATTTGTAATCTTGTTTTATAAAACTATCTGTAATCTAATTATGTCTTTTTTTTTTTTTTTTACTGTACCAGAATACAGTTACCCTTTTTTTGTATCCTAATTACATAACGCCGTTCCATGTATTCTGTTACTCCCTAATCCTGCAAATGGGCTAAAGCTCATTTCCGCAGATTCTGAAATTCTGCAGATCCAGGCCAGCCCAATCCATTTATCCAGCCCAGTTACTGCTAGGCTCCCCCTCAGTAAAACTGAGTTCTAGTCACATAACTTCTGAATGAGGTCATGGATCTTGCTGCTACATTTGGGAATGATTGTGTTAAAAAAAGGACTGCAGCTGATAAAGGGGATAGTGGAAGTGTAGATGTGACAGTAGAGACAGAATAAGTATGTGTTTCACACTGATATCATATCGTCAACGGCTTTTCTATGCTTCCTCAGATCGCCTTCTTGTCAAGCATGATTGTCGGTCTGCTGATGATAAACTCATAGGCTACTCTATGTGCATTACTCCCTCTTGTGGCCATTTTGGGAAAAGCATCCATATCGGTGCTGTGGCGGTGGCGATGTCGATAGAGAAATTAGGGAAATGTGGCCATGTATACCAAATATGAGGGTGAGTGATATGAGAATGATGATTACACCTTAGAAGTAAAAATTAGAAGACTTGACCAGGCTACTGGCTACTGGTGTGGAGGGTCGGTGTAAATCAGTGTAAATCATTGTACAGGTTTAAAGTGCATCAGTGTGAAAGGTTTTAGTGAGGTGATGGTCAGATCCAGTTCATCGTAATTAACCTAAGAAATGAATAAAACACAAGCATCACCGGGTGATAATTCAAGATACCATATTTTATTACATTTTAATAAATAATT
>NC_137909.1:11143844-11153844 GCF_963457725.1 Sprattus sprattus
GCGGAATGGCCTAGCGCCCGCACCGAACCCCGCCTGTCCGCCAGGCGGCCTCATGGTCCCCGTGCCCATCACCTCATTCAGCAACCCACAGCAGGAGGCCCACATGGAGGAGGCGCCCGCCTGCAGAAACAAACAACAAACAAAAGACGGTAATGAGAAAATATTCTGAGCCCACCTGCATCTCTCCCTTATACACACACGCCCACACAGACACACACACACACGCACACATACACACACACACAGACACGCACACGCCATACACACAGACACACAAACACATACACACACACACACACAGAGACACGCAAACGCCATACACACAGACACACAAACACATACACACACACACACACTCACACACACACAGGTGCACACAGGCACACACACACAGACACACAAGCACATACACACACGTAAATATAAATGAGAATGAGCAGATAAATACACACACATGTACAAACACAATTTTTTGTTGTTAAGAAGAAGTTGTTATATAAGGTTTTCTATTCAGTCAACCCATTGGCAGTATGATGACGCACTATGTGTGTTTGGGGAGAAACTGCCATGATGACACATCATCAACTGAAAATTCACAAGGTCTTTATATAATTTAATTTTATATTGTTTTTATATATTATATTATATTATATATATAAAAAAATAAAAAATGTATTTGTGGACATGTCAGATAGAATGTATTAATTCTCGGCTAACTACGTGTTTGAGAATCTATATGCTGCAAAACCAGCTAGCTGGGGCTGGGGGTGAAGACCTTCATGCTTGGGTCTTATTCTGATGCACAAACAGCTTGGCTCAAATGCAGAAGCTTCTGGAAGAACAACTTTAGCACAATGCAGCTTAGTTAAAGCATGCAGCAAAAGAGGCACTGGGATAACAACATGGGGATAGTGTTTCATCTCTCTTACAAGCTCAATAAAGCTCAATATCTTTATGTAAACTTCAGTTGCTCAGCAACATCGCCTGAGAGAGTGTGTGTGTGTCTGTGTGACAAACCTAATCTGCCGAATGGTTATTAAATTTCCCCATGAAGGCATATGTGCCTGTGAGCCAGCATGCACATGAACAAAAAAAAACAGGATTATAGAGGAGAGAGCCCTCGGAGCTCTCGGAGCCCTAGGAACCCTTGGAACCTTGGAATAGGATTCGTGTGGCATCGAGGCGAGATATTATGCCTCTAAGGCCTACCGGAGTCTGTCTGGATACATAAACAACCTTCTGCTTCTCTCTGGAGGGCTAATTACCTTAATAAAGAGAGAGGGCGCGAGGGAGAGTGGGAGCGGGAGAGGGAGAGGGAGAGGGAGAGAGGAAGAGTGGAGAGGGGGGGAAGTAATAGGAAACAGAATGACAATGTGATAAGAGAGAAATAATCATGATGATGATGAAGAAGATGATGCTGCGGATGATGAAGATGATGATGATGAAACTGATGAGAGCGATTAGAGGAGAAAGACAGAGGCAGCTTAATATTTAAGGAGGTTCAGATTCTGGGCTACCAGGAAGAGGGGTGTAGAGGCCAGGTGTTCAGGAGGAGGGGTGTAGAGGCCAGGTGTTCAGGAGGAGGGGTGTAGAGGCCAGGTGTTCAGGAACAGGGGTGTAGAGGCCAGGTGTTCAGGTAGAGGGGTGTAGAGACCAGGTGACCAGATATGTGAAGCTGTGTGTGGTAGAGGGAAGGTTTCGGTCACAACAAACAGATCTTTTAGCAGTTAAACTCACACAGCTCCCAATCACTGATGACCTCAAGGCATCAAATTAACTCACTCAACACACTCAACACACTTAACACACTCAACATACTTTATGTAGTGAGGATGCGTGAGTGTGCATTGATGCTTTTCTCTTTGGAAGTTTGAGAGTGAGCAAGTTTGTTTGTGTGTATGTGCCTAGGTGTATATGTGTGTATGTGTGTGTGTGTGTCTATGTGCGTGTGACACCAGCCACAGCTTCAGAGCCCAGAGTACACTCACACACATACAAAAAACATACTCACACATGAACAGACACAAGTACAGACATACACACACACACACACACACACACACACACACAAACAAACATACACATGCAAACACAACACACACATATAGATACACACACACACACACACACACATACACATATTCACAGTCACACACATATATGCATACACACATATGCGCACACACACAAGGACAGATAAATACACTCATACACACAGACAGATACACACAGACAAATTAGAGGATAAAAGGGAGAGATAGGGGGAAAGAGAGAAGACAGGAGAGGAAGACAGGAGGACAGAGAATTAGAGGACAGAAAGGGAGATGGAGAGACAAACAGATACATTAAGATGTGATAAATGACAGGGATTGGGGAATGGAAAGAGAGAGAGAGTAGGATAGAAGGATAGAGAGAGAACCAGACAAACGAAAAGAGACAGAGGTGAGGTGCGTGTTGTCTGACTAACTGTCTGGGAGGCGATGCGTAAGATGAAAACTGTAAGATGTGTGCCTCCCACAATGGAATGCTCAGGGCAGAAGTCCTCCCCCCAGCCCCATGGTGTCAATCAAACGGATAACGGACAGCACGGCCCTCCCCTTAGGTTAAGTCACAAGACCACGCATCTCTGACAGCTTTTGACCAAAGAACTGGTGCTAAAGCACTTACATAACATACACACACACTAACACACAGCACAAGTCAGGAATATACGTATGTGAACAGAGTAATTCAGATTGATTTCATTGAATTCATTGATACAAAAACATTTAAACATGTGCTCTGCATGCCCCTCCAGACACACACACACACACACACACACACACAGACACTCAAAGCAGGATGTGGTCGAGACACACTTTCCACTCCACACACACACACTCAGAGACACCCAGACATGGCTTTCCAGTGTACCTACACACATACAGAGATACATACACACACACCCATACACCACTTGAGCACTAATAATCCATAATGAGCTGTTCTCCACTCCATTCAAAAACACAGAAGCACTTACAAACCACACTCTACTCCACACACACACACACACACACACACACACACACACACACACACACACACACACACACACACACACACACACACACACACACACACACACACACACACACACACACACACACACACACACACACACACACACACACTCTCAGAGAGAGAGAGAGAGAGAGAGAGAGAGGGATATGTAGGATGTAATTGCCCTGGCTGTTTAAGGTTCTAAGTATTTATGTAGTAATTCAGCCTTTGCTTCAGCTTTGATGGTGTAATAATCACTGGGGTAAGGAAGGACATCCACCTTCTTTTTCATCCATGGGGGCATCACACACACATAAAACCTGTCAGCTGTTCGTGTGTGAGACAGCAGGAGCTTGACCAGGAGCTGGCCGCAGCTCCCTCAGCTCAGCAGAGAGGCCGGATGCTCATTACTGTAACGCTGCAGCTCTAAATGGCGTACGGTGAGGCCGTGTCATGGTGAGTTTATGTGTGTGTGCGGACCCATGGAGGATTCTCTGCTGGATGGTGTCAGCCTCCCTGAGTTCTACACACACAAATACACACACACACGCACACACACATGCACAGACACACACACACACACACACACACACACACACACACACACACACACACACACACATACATACACACACACACACACACACACCTGACCTTTCCACTGGGAACCTGACAGTCATGAGACGACCAGTGACCACCCGCAGCACTCAAGGACCTGAAGCTGTGCTCCAAAACACACTACCCTCTCAGACGCCAAAACGCCCCTCAAACATGGCGCTTCTCTTTGAAGTCAGATTAGTTGTTTTTTTTCTCTTGCCTTAACATTTTCTTATCGCAGTGAGGCAGCGATCCACACCACACAAAAGATGTGCTTTAATCCACTCTGACTACGTGTGTGAGTGGGGGACAGTGCAGGCAACCAGTGTGGGCTCCGAGTGACTGGCATCACTGGCACTGCGTGTGTGTATGTGTTGAAAAGTATGTGTCTGCTGCGTGTGTGTTATGCTGTGTGTGAGTGTGTATCGCATATGAGTGCGTAAGTGTGTATAGCATAGTGTGTATTGTTTATTGTATTGGCTCAGAGTGACAACACTGGCACTGTGTGTGTGTGTGTGTGTCTGTGAGTGTGTGTGTCTGTGTGTGTGTGTGTGTGTGTGTGTGTGTGTATGTGTGTGAATCATATAATTTATACATAGCGAGGCTATGATCTGAAACATGAGTCTGTAAGCTTGTGCCATGGGCATCAGCTGCAGTTGCTTATCTTTCAATCTAAATTCCAGTTGAACATGGAGGACAGTGCTAAGGCAGTGATGATTGGACTGGTGTTTCAGTCAATATAAAGCAAAAACCTTTTTTCCTTCTTTCCTTCTCAGCACAGTAGCTGCCACCTCACTCTCTCACATCTTTCTTGTCTCTATCCTCTCCCTTTCTTTCTCCCACGTTTTCTCTCTCACTCTCTCTCTCATGTCTTTCTTTTTCTCTTTCTCTCTCCCTCTCTGTCTGTCTCCTCTTGTATCCCAGAGTGTGTGGTGAGCGGCTGTTTTGACTCAAAGCCTTTTTCGACCAACAGGGAACAGGTTCCGTTCAGGATTCTTTGAACCTTGGTGCCATCTAGCGAACCAGCGCGTGTTTCCACAAATATTTGCGGAACCGTTATTATCAAGGATGCGTCATCAACATTGGGCCCTGCACAATGTAAAATGCATGGCGGAAGAAAACCGTGGTGGAAAGATGCCGGATCGCTTGGATTACTTGTGAGCAAACTGTGTAATCCAGCTTCACACTGGGCAAAAATCACTTTCTTTTGGTTCCAGGCAGCTGTGAACAAACTTTTTACCAATTTTATTTTGCTTGAAATGCTCAGAAAGGTTCCTAATCTGGTGTGTGAACACCCTCACCAGACACGCCAGGAAATAGCACAGATTGGACAAAAGAAGCTCATTTAACATCATTCACAGAAGCCTCTTTGGTATCGGTACTATAATGATTTCCATGACTGATTCTGTGCATAAAAAATACTGTGTTTCTGTGGCTCAGCTGTCACTTCTTCTGTTAAATGAATGAATAACGTAAACCACATGGCTGACAGAGCCCCAGCAGGTTTTCCATGAACTCCACTGGTTGCTGTGGATTGATGATGATGATGAGGAGGAGGAGGAGCAGGGGAGCTGAACTCTCTGTAGACGCCCAGGACTAAAGAATGGGCTCAGGCTCACATCATTGAAACTGCAGCTGCAACTGCAGCTGTGTCACAGTGTGTGTGAATAAAAGTATTGTGCGGGTACAAGCAGAATCACATAGCTGAGAAAGTCCCCGCGGGCTTCACACCACCCCAGTGAAGTGGACTTGCTCTCTTTAGAGCTCTGCGTGTGGACAGACGGGGGAGTTGGCAGACAGACGGAGTTTTAGCTACTTCCACCTCTGGGGAGGATCCAGAGAGCTGCTCACCAGCAGTCAAACAAATTTGGATCAGGAGCTTTTGGAGGCTGAGGTGATAAAACACAAACTCTCTAGTCCTCCTAAATAACACTGTAATATTAGAATATGATTGACATGTTTAATAACGGGGCTCTGTGAAATTGATTCTGGGGCGATTCCACATCCCCATTCATTCCCAAAACCACTTTGCCATCTTATAATTTCCAAAATACGGATCCAGCATGTTATATTACTTAGTGCAATTGCTTCACAGATTATTACCAAACCATTCAGTGAAGAAGGTAACCAACAAAACAAATCTCACTAACAAAAATGATTTCATCTTGTAAATATTAATATCTAAAGTCCAAATGATTTTGCAAGGGGTATAGATACACATGCTCACACCGACAAATGCCCATACATACATACAGAGAGAGAGAGAGAGAGAGAGAGAGAGAGAGAGACAGACAGACAGACAGAGAGCTTTGGCAAATAGGCCAGTACAATGATAAGCTCAGGCCCCTAACGGTATTCCCCATAGGAGACGGGGAACAGATGAAAGAGGACAGCTGAATCAGTGTCCTCCTTGCTTATGTTTATGATTTTAAAAGCTGCTTTTCAGTGGAAGGCAGATTAGGCGGGTCCAACGTCATAACGTCTCTTTGGGAAATGAAATGAAGGCTTTAGCTTCAGGCACACTTCATCATTTTGATCCGTGTCATAACAGCAAAACTAACCACTGCATGTTGCAGGCTGCTCAACTCAGCATACTCATACTCACACACTCTTCATACTTCATACTCACTCTATAACCATGAAAAACTCTTCACAACATGAAGAACTCTTCCAACTACGAAGACTTTGAAAACTGCCTCTTGAACAACACAATATAACACAATGATATCGCCTGTCAAATTCATAGCCATTCACGGATTTCTGTACTGTCAAAATGCCAAAACAGGACCATCATTGCCTTGCCTGACGGTCCGTAGCCTACCTTTAATTACCTTAAGTGAGTTAACAATCATTATCAGTATCAGCGTCATCATACACGGCATCATCACCACTGCCAAAACTATATATGCAATTGGCCTGTATTGCTTTTCGTGTCGTGGCGTTCAGCCCTGTTTCAAGCAGTTGTGTGAGGTGCTTCTTATTCACATTTCCTTGTCATTGACAGCTATCTGTCAGCCTGATCTCATTACGGGCGATTAACCTTCTGCGATGGATGGGTGACAGACAGTTGTGCTACCACATTTCGGAATAAAACGCACTGGAGTTGATATTTCTGTTTCACAAAATCTGCTAAATATAGATAAAATGTTGAAATTCTAAAACATTGCAAGATATTTAAAATGCATCTTCTTGCCACACAGACACACACACACACACACACCGGCGAAACCACCGGCACCGGTTTCAGAAATACTCGCGTGCTCAATTTCCCGTTTTAAACGACCGTGCAGTCCCAAAGCGTGTAGATGAAAATGAAATAATGTGTAGCCGGTATGTTTGTTAGTTTCGTTTCTTATTATATAAACTCAGATATTATTTGCCGTAAAGAGGCAAGTGCAAAAGTTGCGAAGCACAGTATACACCAGAGATTATCCTCGTTGACAATAACCTAGCTGTACTAAAAGAAAACCAGCACAGCATTTTTCATGATGTCACTGTACCTTCATCGCTACTCCCGGCTGTGGAATTTGTCAGATAATGACAAAATGATGCGCATTGCAAGGACAGACGGATTCACTCCATTACGTCTTCGCTTCCAGTCACTCCCAATATATTTGCAAAGAGAAGCATAACGTAATGGACTAGAATATTTCCACCAATCCGAATTAACCAAAGACGGCCTTATGCATAGCAGCCAATCGCTTTTGAGTGGGCGAGCCCGAGCCTCACTTTTATGTATAGAGGCCAATGGCGTATGAGTGGGCGTGTTCGGCCCCTGTGCGGGCACGCATGTGTGCAGGCGCAACATCCAGGCTCGGAGTACACACAGCTATTATAGAGCGACAGATGTTGATTCACACCACGAGCAGAACCAGGGTTGTGTGGAGATGATTTAAATTATTCTAAAAATCCCCCCTCTTTGACGTTTTCTTCCTCCTAGCAACACAGTAGGTCTCTTTGACTTTTGTGTTTTTTTGTTGTTGTTAACAATCTAGCTTGGCAGCCTATTTGTGCTCTTGTTTAAGATGTTTCCAAGAGAGCTGTTCCGATCTGGATGAAAGTACCAGGAAGGTGTAGGCTACACTATATGTGTCGTGTCTGTGTGTGCAAACAAGTGGTTGAGAGGTAGACAATGTCCATTCTGACTAGAGCAGTGACAGATATTTACAGAATAAATGCTCTAATCTTAATTTCAAAATTGGGTCTTCAGAG
This sequence comes from Sprattus sprattus, assembly GCF_963457725.1. Lineage (NCBI taxonomy): Eukaryota > Metazoa > Chordata > Actinopteri > Clupeiformes > Clupeidae > Sprattus > Sprattus sprattus. The sequence continues at coordinate 11,151,693 of NC_137909.1, forward strand.
CGTGAAATTCCCTGCAGGTGCATCTTTCATGGGAACTCTTCCCTCCCTAATCTGACAGTCTGACATCAACACCACATCAAGAACGCCATCTAGAGTCACAATAAGGAAGTGCACAAAATGGTCAGATCTAATTTTTAAATAACTTTGCTGAGGCTGGAGTATGGGCAAAACTTTCCAGTTCAATTTTAATTGCCTTTAGCTCCACGGTGTGAAAATGATCGAATCGAAACCCATTTGAGTCAACTTCGAGTGCTGGATACTTTTTTACCTGACTCTAGTTGTCCGATGGAACTCTGCGCTACCTAACAGATTTATGTGGAAACGTCAGATACGTTCCACACGAGAAGAGAAGATTTGAGCAAATTATATTAATAAGTTAACTGGTACTCTCAGGTCCACACTGGCTCCTATACAGCTGTCCAGCCAATTAACACGAATAATAAGTAACCACACTGATCTTAACAGAGCAGAGTAAACAGCCATCGTAACCCCAAACTATTACAGGATTGAATGTCACAGCTTGCACATATGCCCTTAATTTATGATTATCATCAAATCTGTTTTAAGGTAACAACAAGTCATGACAGAGATTATTCAGGATGAATTTTCTGTCTTTCAGTTTCTATTAAAGAATATAATACTGTTGTGGCTCCACTGGGAAACTTGTCCTGACATATTTAACTGTTTTTGAGGCTGAGAGAAATATGACACCCGGAAAAAAGACTCACCATCATCAGTCATCGAGTACAGCATCATGCTTCGGCACAGAAAATATTTTCATGTGGTTAAATCCAAGCAGTCTGTCTGCAGCCATGTTATTTAATCATCCATAGGAATTCAGTTGTTTATTTATGAATTACTGTAATTATCATTTTAATCATTATTTTATCATTGTATGTAACCATCACTAAGTGGACACAGTTATTGCTTAACATCTGTGTTGGTGCCATTGTCTGATCCCTACTGAGTTGGGCTGTCTGCATGTTATAAAGGCTGTGAGGAATTGAGAATAACTGCAAACATCAATAACAGCACAGTTATTAGTGATACAAGTTTGCTAGCAACCAAATTGGTGTATTTTGGCAATGTGGTTGGTCATGTGTTGGTCAAAGCTTTACTTGCATCCCAGACCACACAGCTACATAGCCTGGGCGGCTGGGGAGAACAACAGGTCTGTTTGTCTGACTGTCACACAACCATATCTAATGGGAAATTAATTTGAAGATGATACCAAAACCTCAAAAAGTGGTTAATTCCTGCAAACTGATGCAGAGACACTGCTAACATGCTGCTGTTTTAAGATAAGCTGTTACCAGAGGGAGAGACAATATTCAAAGATTATCTGTTACACAGGCAAAGGCTAGAAGGAGAAATACCAGCTTGTGGATAAGGTAGAGACAGTGAGGGTAGTTGCCACTTTTCCCAGTCCAGCTGCTTGCTAAGGCATAGACTAATATGCTATACTGTTCCCTGACCAGCAGGGGAAGCAGTGGGACAACCTCCTGGTGGTTACATCACTTAAGTCCCTGAGGGCCACAGCAGAGACACAAAGACACTACTGTGTTAATATAAGATAAACAAGCAGACCACACATGCATGTTTGTTCACACATGACAACCAGACAACTGCCAATAACTGCAAACACAGCAGCAATGGTACATCAGAGAATATGTTGCTCAAGAACTCAAAAGATGTTATGCTGTTCTCTTGTGAGGTGCAAATGATGTCTTATTAAAATTGGATGTTTGTCATTTGTACATCCTGCAGTAAAGGAACAAGGTAAGGAGTGGCACACACCCGAAATCATAAAGTAATTAATTGCAACTTTACGATTCCGAAGGATCGTCCTCAGGCAAAGTCAGTTCCTTGTCCCATAATAAACCCTTCTTGCATACTGGTACACATCACACACACACACACACACACACACACACACACACACACGCACACACACACACACACACACACACACACACACACACACACACACACGCACACTCACACGCACGCATACGCACACAAACACACTTAAACACACAGGCTTGCCTTGGTTGTAACGCAAGGCAAACATCACACAAGCACCCATAGGGAGGGTGAATGTTTTTAGATTAAAGACTTATAAAGGAACAAAGACATATATATATACGCCTGA
>NC_137909.1:11158844-11171344 GCF_963457725.1 Sprattus sprattus
TTACTTAACTTGTTGGACTTGTATATGGGTGGAATAATTGAATGCAACTACATTCCTTGCATTTCTTTCCTCATCGCTAGGGGGGTGCCTTTGGATTAAGCAACGATAATTTCCTCCCTGGCACCCTGTAAACACTGACACCGGTTTATACGTTATTAAATGAGCCAAACACAATTAGCCTAAACTTCTTAAATGTCTCCCTGTTTGAAGACTCAACTGCACAGGTTTCTGGTTAATGGTCACCACTGTGCTTGCTGCTGGTCTCACACTCTTGTTTGGGGATCTGTGTGATCATTCCAACAGGAACCACCACAGGAACGTCCTCTGTATCAAAAGTAGGTTCTCCTATGGTGGCGAAGAGGGACCCTGGGGTGGGGGCGGGTGGGTTAGTACCCAGGAACCCTGTTTCATGTTCTGTGTGTAGCTAAAGAACAGGCAGTTTACAGCTGGTTCTCCAAAGACTCACACTGTGGCCATTCTACTGCGACAGAAAAGTGCCACATAAATAATAAACAACCAAACAAATAATAATAAATAATAAATAAACTATAAACAGAAAACAGCTTTTCACACGTGTTTCCCCCACTGGGCTCAAATTGATGTACAGTCTTGAGCATACTCCGCAGTGGGAGGCCAATCAGTCGGCTCTGATTAAATCTGTCCAACACCTGCAGAGCTGTGTTCACGTCGTAGAAAAGGAGTGTGTGTTATACTGTGCAATGAGGATGACAAAGCACACGGAGTCCCATGGAGTACCCGTGTGCCTCATAAATATGTCACCCGCAATATCACACCACTTCTGCTCTCTGGCAGAGCACGCTACGGAAGGAGGAGTCAGGTAGGCATGCTGTTCTCACGGAACAATCACTCAGTCTCACAAACACACACACCCACAGAGACACACACACACACACACACACACACACACACACACACACACACACAGAGTCCATGTACATGTTTGGAGGGAAGCCTGCGAGGATGCTGTGGAGGTTCTCTCACTCTCTGCTTCCTGTCTCCACTTCCCCTTGCCTTCCACTCTTCGATGTGGAGAATCTATCACACATGGACTGCTCAACTCTTGCTAGCAGAAATGCATGCTGGGATTTGTAGTTTTTGTAGATTTCCCCCCTCAAGTAAAACCAGATTTGAGGGAGTTCGACATGATGGAGGCAGGTGTGTGTGTGTGTGTGTTTTGTGTGTGTGGGGGTGCTCATCTTAAAGACAGCCCCCAACAACATGCTCAGTTGCAGCTCCATCAGGACTCAGAGACAGAAGAAAGGAGAGTGAGAGAGAGAAAGAGAGAGGATCAATAAAAGGGAGGGAGGAATCACCTCTCGCAGTTCTGCCAGCTGACAATCCCCCTCACTGTCTTGTCTGCATCCCACGGCTCCATCACTAGGTGCTCCTCCAACTCCACCTGCAGCTCTCTTCCCTCCACACCTTTCTGCTCCCCATGTGTCTCTTCCCACTTTACCCCCACCTGTCTCTCCTCTACCTTTCTCTCTGGTGCCTCCATCTGTGCCTCTCTCACCTCCTTCTGTCTCACCCCCACCTGTCTCTCCTCTTCCTTTCTCTCTGGTGCCTCTATCTGCACCTCTCTCACCTCCTTCTGTCTCACCTCCACCTGTCTCTCTTCCGGCTTCACCTCCACCGGTGCCTCTCTCACCTCTACCTGTCTCACCTCCACCTGTCTCTCTGGCGCCTCCACCTGTCTCACCTCCACCTGTCTCTCTGGCGCCTCCACCTGTGCCTCTTTTACCTCCACCTGTCTCTCTGGCGCCTCCACCTGTCTCACCTCCACCTGTCTCTCTGGCGCCTCCACCTGTCTCTCTGGTGCCTCCATCTGTGCCTCTCTCACCTCCCCCTGTCTCATCTCCATCTGTCTCTCTGGCGCCTCCATCAGTACCTCTCTCACCTCTCCCTGTCTCACCTCCACCTGTCTCTCTTCCAGCTTCACCTCCACCTGTCTCTCCGCCACCTCCTCCTCCTCCTCCTCTTCCTCCTCATCCTCCTCAAACACACTGGGCTCATCAGTGGACATCTCCAGTCGGTAGTAGCAGGCATTGGTGTGGCCCTCACTGTACTCGTAGATGGTGGGCAGACTGCTCCTCATGCCAAAGCGCCTGCGCAGGGCCACCAACAGTGGCTGCGGCAGTGTGAAGATGTCCACGTTGTTGCCCAGGTCTACCCAGGCCATGCTGGGGAAGTATCTCGGCTCCTTCAGCGTCTCCATCAGGTCCTTGAGGATGGCTGTGGTGAGGCGGTTGCCATTAACGGCGAGAGTGGTGAGCTTGGGGAGGGCGCTGAGGGAGGGTAAGAGAAGGCGCAGGCTCTCGTCCTGCAGCTCGGTGAAGCTCAGGTCCACCGCAGTCACCGGCACGCTGCAGTCCTGCAGGTACACCGTCACCCTGTGGACGTCACGGCTTGACAGCGGGATTCCGGAAAGATCCACAATGTCGTTGGACAGCTTCTTCTTCAGAGTGGTCTTCAGACTGGGAAAAGAGGAGACAACAGCTTCCATTACATTCAATCCTGTAATTTACCACAGATCCTTTCTCAAACATCCTCTGCACACACAGTCTTATTATTTCTCTTTTCTGGTAAACCAAAGCGTGGACATGACCACAGCTAGCATCACATCACAGGCCAGCTAACACTACAAGAGCAATATGATACAATGTGATTATTAGGGAACACATACTGTATATGCAACAAAAGCAGTTAACTGAATAGATGTTAACGTAAATAAATGAGCAGCAATGTGACACCATGACTTTGGTTTGTATGGTAAATGCCCACCACCACAGTAAGAGGAGTTTTCTTTCAGCTGGTGAACCATTGTGCTGACACCTGTGTGTCTGTGCATGCCTGGAGAGCGACGCTGTAACTCAATGAGAGGCTATTGATCTAACTGAACCTTGGCTTTTCAGTTCAGTGCATCCTCCTTACGCCCGATTGGCTGTCAGGTCCCCAGGGTGACACCCTAGAACCCCATTAAACGACCTGTCAATAGAGGTGTCAGGTGTGGGGTTGCGCCCTCTCTTTGTTAAGAGTAACATCATATCCCTCTCTTTCTCTCTCTCCTCTCTCATCCTCTCGCTCCCTCCTCTCTCTCTCTCTCTCTCTGTCTCTCAGATTCTCTCTCTTCCATCCTCTCCATCTCACTACCTTCCCTCCCCCCCTTCTCTCACTCTGTGTTTCTTAAATGTGTTGAGGTAATCTATGTGTGTGTGAGACGGCTGTAACTCAGTGGGGTGTAAGTTCATGTGCTTGGCCAGGCCATCAGTGGTTTAACTCGCTGAGGGGATGACACTAAATGAACATCATGCTAATGTGGCTGTTGCTTTGCTGTTAGATCTGTGATAAGACTGACTGGACAGCATTAAGACGGGACCGATGTCTCATCTTACACCAGGGAACCTGAATGGACAGGATTGTGATTAGGATCTTGCTCATGGTATTAAATTAGCAAAATGATTTTGCCAAGTTATTAAATTAGCATGCGCGGCAGACTTTGTTTGTTGCAAGTTGCCCCTCAGTGAAATGATGCCCCCATATGTGCTGTACCAAAGCATTTACACACGCACATGCACACACACACACACACATATACAAAGAGAGAGACAGAGCAATAAACAAACACCCACACACACATACAAAAATAGACACACTCTCATACACACTCAGAGACAAATACACACACACACACACTGAAACACACAGATGCATATACTCATCATTCATCTTAGTGAAGCCAGTCTACAGCTGTCTGTGCAGATTAGCAAAACGCCAAAGCATAAGCAAAACATGTGCAAGAGAAAGACACACACACACACACACACACACACACACACACACACACCACACACCACACACACACACACACACACACACACACACACACACACACACACACACACACACACCACACACAGACACACACACACACACACACACACACACACACACACACACACACACACACATCCATCTCACCGCCACAACTGAGTTAAAACTTAATTTTCATGAGCTATGAGACAGGAGGGTGTGGATTAGGAAATCAGATTCTGTGGGGGTGGGGGTTGGTAGGGCACTTGATAGATTGGATCCTGGGGTTGGTCCACATATCTCTCCTCCCTGGGGGGGGGGGGGGGGGGGGGGGTCTGTGGCATAACAAGCCCAGGCTGTCAGATCGAAAGAGAGTTGGTGTGGAACCAATGAGGAGTATGGAGGCAGACTCAGAGATATTTACATGAAGCAGGCATGTTGTACTGAGGCTCTCTGCGTTTCTGCGACAACTCTGAGTGGGCTGGTACCGGGGCCTCCTGGAGAGCAGGAGTCAGAGCAGCTGCCTGTGGTCAATACATCAGTCATGGGAAGAACAGCCAATAACCAGGCAGGACCAGGCTCTGGTCAATACATCAGTTATGGGAAGAACAGCCAATAGTCAGGCAGGACCAGGCTCTGGTCAATACATCAGTTATGGGAAGAACAGCCAATAGTCAGGCAGGACCAGGCTCTGGTCAATACATCAGTTATGGGAAGAACAGCCAATAGTCAGGCAGGACCAGGCTCTGGTCAATACATCAGTTATGGGAAGAACAGCCAATAGTCAGGCAGGACCAGGCTTTCATCATTATATCAGCCATGGGGAGACCAGCTATCTGTCAGACAGGATCAGGCCTCAGTGCAGCCTGAGATTTGTGAGGCTTTCAATTCCTGGAGTGGACTATAACTCTTTCTCTCTCTCCCTACCTATTTTTCTTCTCTCTAAAGGTCTCCTTCTCTCCCTGTCTTTCTTCTACTTCTTCCCCCTCAGTTAATCCTCTGTTTTCTTTCTTTCCCTCCTTTTCTCTTTCCATCTCTCCCATACTGTTTCTTCTCTCTTTCCAGGTCTCTCTCCCTTCCTGCTATTTCTTCATTCTCAGCTCATTCTCTTTCATCTCTCTCTCTATCCCTCTCTCGTCCTCTTCTCATTGCCTTGGTCATCCCTGAACCATTCCTCCGGAATTACATTGTTATGGAAATGCCTCGTGCATGTGGAGGTTTCAGCGTTAATGCCGCATCCCTAGACCAGTCATGGGAGCTGACATCACTGACAGACCCGCTGAATCACTGCACTGCACCTCTCATCATGTCGCTTCTCATCTAAACCGTTCTCCTCTTCCCTTTCCTCTATTCTCTTCTCATCTAAAACAATTCCCTTCTTTTCCCTTTCCTCTATTCTCTTCTTATCTGACCCGTTCCCCTCTTTTCCTCTCCTCTCCTCCATTCTCTTCTCTTTTCTCTACTTTAATTTCTTATCCTCCACTTCCCCACATTATCTCGTCCTCCTCCATCCTCCATCTCCCTACCATCTTCAATTTCCATCCCACCCTCTTCCCCTATCTGCCTTTCATCCTCCTCCTCTCTCCTCAATTTCCTTCCCATGCTCTTCCCCTATCTCCCTCTCTCCTTCTCCTTCTCACTGCTTCTCTCTAAGAATACCAATACGTGCCTCTCTGCTACACCGCGTGAGGTGGCGTTGTGTTTGCCTGCTACAACCTCAACACATTTATGAGTCACTGATTGTTACGCCCCACCCTTTGGCGTTGTGTTAATGTTGTTGTTGTTGATTTTGCTTCCTCTGTAGTATTTGTTCTTCCAGATCCTGTCTCTTTTGGTTGTGTTATTGTTATTGTTGTTGTTGTGGTTGCTTCTGCAGTCTGCCTATTTTATGTGTGCGTTTGGTGTTGCGTTGTGTTATTGTGTTGTTGTGATGTTGATGTTGATGTTGTTGTTGTTGTTGTTGTTGTCGTCAATTTTGCTGCGTCTGCAGGATTTGTTCTTCCTGAGCTGGCCTCTTTTGTTTGTGTGTTTGGCTCGGGCTCAGGCAGCCTGGGGATTTCCTGCACACCTGCCCTGCGTAGGAGGAGCTGCCAAAGTACAGAGGCTTTTTCTAAGCCTCTCCCACTAACAGTGTGTCTGTGCTAGTGTGTCTGTGTGTGTGTATGTGTCTGCGTGTGTGAATGCGTGTGTATGTCTATGTGTGTGAATCGTGTCATTATGTCTCTGTGTGTTTTTGTGACTGCGTGTGTATGTTTATGTGTGTGAATGGTGTAAGTGTGTGCTAGTGAAAGTGGGTTAGTCAAATTTGTACTAAAGGTACAGTACTGGAGTACTTGCTTCTAAAAATACTAAAGTATTCAAAAGTGAAAAATGTTTTATGTCAATTGTTGTATTGTTGCATTTTTGCCACAATTCATTTACATAATTTTTGAATCATACTACTGAATGCACTAACTTGCTTGTAGAACCTGTAGAATAAAGAGTCTGTAAAATATGCTACAAAGCCTTTTGAAATGCCCCTGGAAACACAACTGAATTGACAAAAGGACAGCCATTGTCATTCTCATTATTTTATATAACACCCTCCACCCCACCCCCACAAAACAGCATGGGAGTGTTCTTACACTGCTTCGGCAGTGTGTGTGTGAGAGGTGGTGTGGTGCGGTATGGTGTGTGTGTGTGTGTGTGTTTGTGTGTGTGTGTGTGTGTGTGTGTGTGTGTGTCAGTGTGTGTGTGTGTGTGTGTGTAGGAGCTCAGCCCTGACACAGAAAGCAGGGAAGAGGCTGCAGGGTGATACAAAATGACACCAAAACATTGAAAAGATAAAAGAACCAGTAATGCTTGAGCTTATCAGGTCTACGGCCTTCAATAATTTACCCGAGAGGCCTATTTAACACCCAGTTCCGGTACCCTTCCTTACTAATAGTACTGTGTTTATCTGACCAGATTTTGAGATTCTGTCCGAGTGGCATAGAGTTGATTCAAGTGCAGTCAGAAGCTGCTGTCCTAGAGGGGAGTGCTTAGATTGAAGAGACAGATATGGCAATGATGACTGGAAGATGTGAAAATGATGCCTGGAGGCTTTGAACAGAAAGGGTTCTCTCTCACACACACACACATACACAAACGCACACACACACACACACAAACGCGCACACACACACACACACACACACATACACACACACACACACACACACACACACACACACACACACACACACACACACACACACACACACACACACACACACACACGCATATACATGCACACACACACACCTACATGCACACACTCAGAGGTGCTGAGCCTCTGGAGAATCTGAAAAAGTTCCATTACTGGTGTTCAGTGACAGGTGCATTGCGGGAAACCGTGATGGTTTCGATTCTTTTTTCTTTCTATCCTCTTTCATTCCCTGGAAAACCTCTGACCACCCCCGTCTCTCTACGCCCCATATCCCCCCCCACCCCACACACACCTCATCCCCTCCCAACCTGCTGCCCCGTCCAACTTTGCCACCCTCTCCCCTGGGGTTGTCTGTCTGGATCCCTCCCTCCATCAGCTCAGTTACACGGGGTAATCACCGTGCTCTCCATCCTGCTCTGGCCACCCACTCCTCTCCTCTCCTCTCCTCTCCTCTCCTCTCTGCCCATCCCCCCCCCCCCCTTCTCCTCTCTACTCATCCTCTTGCCCTGTCAACAAATTCAAAAAGCCAAACAAACAAATAACATTTATATTTTACATCTACATTTAAACATGGCAGTTTGGTCCATCATCTTTGATTATTTTTGTACACAGACACACCAGCGCACAAGTATAAATGCTCCCAGTGTAGGCCACTTGCAAAGGCTATGGCGTAGGTTCTGCGGAGAGCCTACATTCAACTTTAAACCAGCCTTTACTCTCTACTCTAAACTAGCCTTCACTCTTCCACATGCTAGACAGATCTATTTATGTGGAGTACTTTCCACATAATGTACTGACCTACTTTTCTCACAACGCAACACTTATTCCACAAAACGTTTAAAAAAGCAACCTCATTTCAACTCAATCAAACTTGTGTTTCATTCACACAGCACAATCTCAATCACAACAATACCTGTCTATCCCCCAAAACCATCCACAGATTATATGTCTGAAACATAACCTCCTAGGATAAGATTATTTGAATGATGTGAAAGATGATTGTTGGCACTTGTTCACCCTCATTGCCAGGGTGTCTCAATTTCAGGAACCATCCCACACATCCAAGTCACTCTTTCAGACCGTGCTTTCATAGCTGGACTTCACCAAAACAAAAGCCCTGGTTACACAACGTGCCGGCTGAACAAATCTATTTTGAGCCTTGATCCCTGAGTCTATAACTACCTGTGGCTCCAGTTCAGGCTGTCTGAGCTGTTCTTTGGTGCTGTCACACTCAATCCTAACGAGTCCCTATCACCATCACTTCCTGGGACGTCTGCCCTTTCCGGGCCCAAACCCCCTGAGCACATGTGCCCAGCGTATGCCAGCTGCATGGGTGCCCCTGCATGCCCGCCTACTTTAATTAGCCCTCAGAAGGCCAGCAGGTGCAAATGCTAATCTCTCTCACACACACACACACACACACAGGTGTGTGTGTGTGTGTGCGTGTGTATGCATGTAAGTCATCCTGTACTAGATTGTGTGTGTCTCTGTCTGTCTCAGTGTTAGTCACCCAATCTAAATGTGTGTGTCTCTGTGTGTGTATGCACTAGTGTGTGTGACACAGGTGGTGTATGGAGTGACACACACTGTGCTCTGTAGGGTGTTGTGCCACGGGGTCCTCCTAACCTTCTATTCCCAGCGCTGCGCTGACTGACGGCTCCACCTGGGTGCCAACCTGTGTGCCCACCAGGCTACCACACACTGGCAACGCTACATCCCCCAACACCTCAGCCCTGCCCTCTTGCCTTTCACAAACAAGAACCAGAACCCATCATTAAGCACCCCATCCCTGCCTTTCACAACAGCAATTCATATAAAAGAACTAGAACTCACAGCACAGGAGTCTGGATCAGAACCCATCCTCTAGCGGTTCGTCCCTAGTTCTAACAAAGCCAACACATACACAAGAACCATCCATCCATCAGTCTCTCATCCCCACTTTTCAATAAGCCAAGAACCATGCTCAAGAACCAGAAATCATTGTTCAAAGGTTACAGTGAAGATCTCCACCCACTTATCGAAACCAAGAATCCAAGAATAAGCTGGAAACACTGTTCACTTACAGATTAAATAAGCGTAGGTATCTTCACTAGGCACAACAAGCCACATTAAGATAAAATATCCCAAATCAGTCTGCATCCCTGAATGCATTGAATTATTCATCCTCTGTATCACTTTTAAATAATTCTGCCAACTGGATGTATCGTTAAGAGGAAAAATACACACAAGTCGTTTTAGGACCAGCCAGACAACTAAAAGAAGGTGACTTATAGCTCAGAAAAGACGGTAATGTAAAAAAGACGGTCTCCTTGACATATGTGAAAGGCTTTATATCTATCTGCCATGCAGTAAGAACTCCTTACATAATGGATTATGGAGGGTGAACATCAGATCTTGTTAATGTGACAATGATGATGATGATGATAATGATGATGATGATAACGAAGATGTCGACAGTTATTACTATTATTATTATCATAACACTAAAGATGAAGATAATGACAATGATGGCAATTATTCTGATTATTCTAATTACTACAATAATAACTATTATCATAGAGGCGATAATGATGATGATGATTACGAAGAAGATGGTGGTGATGGTGATGATGATAACAATGACTATGGTGCTGATGAAGGCAACTTCCGGACAGAGCACAGAGCAGAGCAGAGGAGCAGTGAGCCACAGTTAGTGCTTGGTGAAGCTCAAAAGCTCTGTTGTATTCATGAGTTTGCAGCTGAGGCACCATAGCTGCAGGGCTGAACTCTCCACAAAGACTCCGCACGGGTTCCTCATTTAAGTGTTGCTCCTGCAAACGACGGGGGCAGGGAAAGAGCATTTAAGGATTAGAAGCCTGAATGCCCTGTTTTCAAAAACCGTTTGAACATGACAATCTGAGGAACCCTAAGTGCTCTGTTTTCCCTTGTTCTTAATCTTAGATTAGACCTACTGGGATCATTTCTACAGCCCTTGACATGGAAATGCATTTTGGAAGAGTCTCGCTATCCACGATGATGAGCAGCGATGTTCCTTTCAGAGCGTGACCCCGATTGACATTTTTGGATTTTCGGGGATCTTTATTATCATTAATAAATGTTCCTAGTGGTCTCAGACCCTAGGAGGAAAGGAACATGATCAGAATGGTATGAAACTATACATGGTGTTGGTGTATAGTGGTTATCGTCACTGCACTCTATGAGGTCGAGGTTGAGGTTCAATTCCTGGCTACTAAAGGATGTCCATGTAGAATTAGAGTTAGATGTGTGAATGGCAGAAACTTCCATAAACAATGGAACCAATCAAAAGCAACCTTTATTTCATCCACTTTCCTATTGTAGATACCTGCTACACTACTTCATCCACTACCCTATTGCAGAAACCTGTTACTGAATTGTAGTGAATCGTTCTGAAGTATTATAGCTGCACAAATAGAGTATTTGTCACGTTGAATCACTGGTACTATCTCTCTGTTGAATGACACTTTATTAGCATGTATATGTATTTCCTGATCGCTAAACTTTTAATTCCTAATTTAATGTCGGTCGGCGGGGCCATGATTCCATTAAATTGCGCCCTGTGATTGAATGATAATGGCGTCGCAAATTATGGTTAGAGGGCAGTGACATGCGTTGATTGCGCAGGTTTAGTACATTCAATGTCAAATGAAGACACAGTGTGCCCTTTCTGCAGACTGGCCTAGTTTACCTCTGTGTCTCCAATTCACGTTCTTCTGCCCCTGAAGGCGTTGTTTAACCAGGCTATTTGTGCTTTAACGACTGAGTAGCCTTAACGCCCATTTTAACATGCTCTGTGTGTTTTAGGATGAGCAGCCTGACTGGCCTGTTTTCCTGTGCTGTTTGTGTTTGAAAACTGAGCCGCTACGGCCGGTGGCCTCAGTGGGATCTGAAAGCAGCAAGTACATTCAATCTGACAAAGTGAATTATTAGAGGCAAGCGCTGCAGCAAAATGCATGACGACGTTACATAAAAAGCCCATAGAGGCGTGTGTGTCTGAAAGTGGGTGTATGTATGCGCGCGTGTGTGTGTGTGTGTGTGTGTGTGTGCGTGTGTGCGTGTATGTGTGTGAGTTTCTGTGTGTGTGTGTGTGTGGGGGGGGGGGTGGTGCATGCGTGCGTGTGTATGTGTGTTTGTGTGTTTTTATGCGTTCGTGTCTGTGTGCGTGCGTGTGTGTGTATGCGTGTGTGTGAGTGTATGTGTGTGCCCCTCATATGAAAGCCACATACTGTAAATCAGAATGCCTTCTTTTCAGCCCAGTTGCCAGTTAACTGTGTGATTCCCTCTCTGTGTGTTCTGGCTGTCCCTGATGTTCTTACACACTCTCACACACTCATTCCTACACTCGGGAACATTCTCCCCTGGCGATCTGATGATGCACGTGTTTCACAGGAACTGAAGGCTCAGGGGGAGCCAACTGACACAGGGACTGCCATCTTTGTGACAGCACATGCAGTATGTCATTTCTATAGATCGCAAGGTTAAACACTGCGAGAGAAGCAGGGTTAAAATCTTTTCATCTTCTCTGTTTTACCCTCGTGTTCCACAGATCATGCTTGTTTGTGTGTCAGCGTAGATAACGTGTTTTACAACATGTCTTAATAACGTAAATAGTCAAACGTGTTCTACTGGAGAAAAGACAAACACCTATGAAATATCAGAGATGCAAAACACACCAGAGTAGTACTTCACTATGGACAACTCATTCAGCACTCGACACACTTTTGGAGCCTTTCCACTATGGGTTAAAACCCCGGTGTCTGGAGACAAGGGCAGGGCTGAATCTAGAGAGAATGAGTGACTTTTGGAATGGAATACCAGGCAACAAAGCAACCGTAGAAATTTGAAAACAGACAAGTAAGCGTTCGTTTAGGTTACCCGGAAGGTTAACGGAAATGAAAAAATGAGCAAGACACTTTTTCCAATAATTATTATATGACATTGTGTGTGTGTGTGTGTGTGTGTGTGTGTGTGTGTGTGTGTGTGTGTGTGTGTGTGTGTGTGTGTGTGCGTGTGTGGTGTGTGTGTGTGTGTGTGAGTGTGTGAGCGTGTGTGATTAAGTGTGGCTAAGAACCAAAGGCACGTGCTTCGAGTGTCGTCAAGTGCTAAAGTCAAGGAATCAGACTCATTCACTGGATTAAGGGTGGCAAACCAGACTAATTGATTAATCTCTTGAAACAGGCAAAGTTATTCTATCACAGAGACTTAGAGCAGGGAGGAGGAGAGGTGTGGGTAAGGCATAAGCCTCGCCCACGCTTTCTCTGAAAACACTTCTGACAGGGGGGCACCTATTGCTCAACAAGCCCAGCAATGGGTACAGCGAGGTGCTAGCAACACCAACGTCAAACATCGACAAACTCAGCTAGAGGAATGTCTGTAGGTTGACGGGTGGTGGTTCAGGTGGGGTGATGCATTTAAGTAGGCCTCGCCTCAGAACAAAACCTGCAAGGCCCTCACATGAGTTGCT
>NC_137909.1:11173844-11206344 GCF_963457725.1 Sprattus sprattus
AGAGAGAGAGAGAGAGAGAGAGAGAGAGAGAGAGAGAGAGAGAGAGAGAGAGAGAGAGAAAGAGAGAGAGAGAAAGAAATAGAGAGAGAAAGAGAGAGAGAGTGAAAGAGACATGGGGGAAAGAAAGCAAGGGAAGAGAGAGATAGAGGGAGAAATAGAGGGAGGAGGGAAAGAGAGACTGAAGGCAAAGGAGAAGCAAGACAGTGACAAAGCAATAGAGGGAAAGAGAGAGTGAAAGAGAGAATATGAAAGAGTGAGTGGAAGAGAGAGAGAAGGTAATAAAATAACAGCTGCGTGCAGAAGCAATCTTTTCTACGATGTGCTGCAGGAGCAATTTGAGGGCAATAAAGAATATGTGGGAGATTAATTGAAAATCCAATCCAGATTAAAAAAACATTACACTCCCCTGTCTCGCTCTCTCCCCCTCTGTTTCGCCAACGCATCAGGGATCTACGTCTGCGTGATATTAAAGTGGAGTGGCTGATACGCCGTTAATGAAACACGACTCTGTTATGTTGGTGAGACCGGGTCAGGTCTCCTTATGTTTCCAGTTCATACAGATGCACACCACTCATGCTTTGATCATTCACTCCTGCTCTGAAATACGTCATGTGAGGGTTAAGGGTGCTTCATAGTAACAGCAAATTCCTTTCACAAGAGTCATGAAAACATAACCTTTGCTGTCTACTTGCGCTCTCTTGGGGAAAATAGCTACCTCATTTATCATCTGCATCCAGGTCTACTTTCATCTTTATACTATACTCGTTCAGAGGGGAGTCACAGGGAAGACGTAGGGTTTTAATGAGTGGTGTGTGTGTGTGTGTGTGTGTGCGTATGTGTGTGTGGGGAGGGGGGGGGGGGGGTTGCAACAGCATGTACGCTCAGGATGTTCCTTCAGCTCCACGCTGCACCGCCTGCCTGTGACAGCAACAACCTCACCGTCAGCACAGCCCCTATAGAAACGAAGCGGACATTTGCAGAAATAAAGGTCCTGCTGAACAACCCTCTGGGAGGCGCATGAAAGCGAGAGAAAAAAAATCAATGCGATGGAAAAGATTGTTTTTCTGCTTAAGCTTTGCTGGAAGAAAGAAAGAAAGATAAAGAGATGGAAGCAGATAGTGAGAGCGTGAGAAAGAGGTGATATTGAGTTGACACTGGAGGGACTCACTCGTATAACTGAGAAGGTGAGAAGGGTGTTGTTGTTGTTTGGCTGTTAGATTGTTGCTGTTGTTCAGTGGTGATTCAAAATCGTTTAGTGATGACAGGGCAAACCATAGTGGTAAATGGGGGCTGTCAGAACCTCACTAACTGGGCTAATTGCTCTGGGAACAGGAGAACTCCTCCAGATCATTATAAGGAACTTCTGGACATAATGGCTCTCTCTCTCTCTCACGCACACACACACACACACACACACACACACACACACACTCTGCACCTGCCTTCAAACACAACGATTACCCACAGAAAAGTCTACCTCTTTCACACCAATCTACCACAGACCTAAACCATAAGAAAGACAAACGTGGCTGACCTTTCAAAACAGAGAGAGATAGCATGCTATTCACAAGCTTTCAAATGAATGTCATTTGGACACCAATTTCATCAAGAATGACATGCGCTGCCTTTGATAAATGCTTCTGCATCTTTGTTTACTCTTGCTACATAACAACACCCACAACCAACCTAGCCACCCGTGCTTTAGGGAGTGTGTGTCTGTGCGTTGGCAGCTGTAATACCATTAGAGGCAAACAAAGACGGACAGGCCTGCTCCTCCCCGACATCTGCCTCAGAGCCCTGTGTGGTGTGTGTGAACGGCACAGCGCCGCACGGTAAGACAACAGTGCAGAGGTCTTAATGGCTGCAGCGTAATTAGCCAGTGTCTCCAATCCTCACATGTGAAGCTAAGCATCTTACAGGCCTAATCCCTGCAGCGCTCCAGCTCACACAGCTAGCACGTCACTCCACTGGTCTTGTGTGTGTGTGTGTGTGTAGGTGTGTGTGTGTGTGTGTGTAGTTGTGTGTGTGTGTGTGTGTAGGTGTGTGTGTGTGTGTGTGTGTAGGTGTGTGTGTGTGCGTGTGTGTGTGTGTGCGTGTGTGTATGATTAGCTTCTGCTCACACGGCTATTAATTCATTGATCTTGTGTGTGTGTGTTACTGCTCACACTGATAACGCATCACTCCAATGATCGCCTGTGTGTGTGTGTATCCACACGCAAGTGTGTGTCTTTATGTTAGTGTTACAGGCCTGGTATTTGTTGCTCTGTGCTTTTGTTTGTTTGCCTCTGTTTCAGGTACCCTAGGTCTCACCTGTGCCTGCAGCTCCGTATTTCAACAAGCCCATTGCGCTAGCTGTGGATGCTAGTGATGCTGGAGCTGTATTGCTGAAGGACGATATTCATGGGGTGTTTCAGCTGTACCGCTTCTGGTTCATACAGATCATAATCACTTAGTTTCTATTAACAGTGTGAGAGGCTCCAGACAGCAATGTGAGTGTATTTTAACATGGGGATATGGTTTCCATTCTTTTGGGGTACGAAGGGTGGGGGTGTTACAAGCCTGGTATTTGTCTCTCTGTGCTTTTGCTTGTTTGTTTGTTTCAGGTACCTTGGGTCTTACCTGCAATCACTTATGATTACCTGCAGGTGTCAAATGCCTTTAAGACCTGGCCACACACACACACACACACACACACACACACACACACACACACACACACCTACCCGCTTCTCTTGTATACTTATACTATGGTTTTCATGTTCTCATTGTGTTGCCTTCCCATAAGCCAGGGTTGTAGCATTTCATACTGCTCACACTGCTAGCATGTCATGCCACTGATCTTCTGTGTGTGTGTGTGTGTGTGTGTGTGTGTGTGTGTGTGTGTGTGTGTGTGTGTGTGTGTGCGTGTGCGTGTGCGTGTTTGTGTGCGTGTGTCACTGTTCACACAGCTTGCATGTCACTGATCTTCACTAGCAGCCCAGTACATACATCTCTAACATAGAAAATGAACTTAACACTGTGGACAAGGAAGTGTGGCTTTGTTTGTTTGAATGAGTGATGTAGATACTGGGTTTGTTGGATGTGGGTTGTGTAGAGTGTGTCTGTGTGTGTGTGTGTGTGTGTGTGTGTGTGTGTGTATGTGCATGCATACATATGTGTGTGTGTGCATGCATGCATGCGTGCATGTGTGTGTATGTGCATGTGTGTGTTTGGCTGCCCTTGGCCAGTGAGTGATGGTGCCAGTGACAGATGGAAATCTGGGGAGACTCACCAGGCCTGGGTCTTCCTTTTGGGCACGCTCTGTCGCATCCACTTCGAGTGAGGGGTCAGGTGGTAGATCAGCTGTTTGCAGATTTTATCAGAGGACTTCACGGCGTCTGCCTCCTGCGCACAGACACACACACACACACACACACACACACATGCACGAAAACACACACATGCATACACCCACACACACATACACACACACACACAAACACAGAAAGATACACACTAATAAATGTCTTATGTCTTATAAAATGCCAGTTTCCAAAAACTGTTGAGAGGGCTTTTATTTTTTAACACGATTTCTGAAATGTGAGTCTGGTTTGGGTACTTCTGGACACAAGTGTGTGTTTCTGGATGTGAGCCTCAGACTGCAGGCGGTGCTCAAACTGGCGCTGATATCAGACATTCCTGCCCCAGGCCCTTGTGTCTCTTCTCATCTCCTTCTTGAACCTCAAACGAGTCCAAGTGTTCTCTTTCTCTCTACTTCAGAGTTACCCTTAACTCTTATACTGAAAAACACTGTGACACTACTCATTTTTTATGCGACCATGAACATTTCACTCTACATGTTCTCCAGTACAGCTTGCAAGGGCACCTGATGCACAGGAATCAATGGTTTCAAGTATCAGGAAATCAAAAGCTTGTAATTTTGTAATTGTAATTATGTTCATCGCAGCTCAAGGACAGTAGGCACAGCACAACACCTCTGTGTAAAAGACAACTAAGTCTACCTGGCTCCAGTCATGAATACTATTTTTATTCCTGGCCTCACAGAGGCACAATAAGAAGAGGTGAAAGCTTGAAAGCTGCCTAATCTCTGCCGTTTATGCCACCCGAAAAACAAACGGTGCACTATGCTGTTCAGTATCCAAGGCTCCTCTGCTCTCTCCCTACGCACCAGAGTCGCCTGCAGAGCATGGAGAATGGAGAAACCCTTCAGCCTCTCTTTCTCAGTCAGTATCTCTAACAGGATTGGGACAAACAGAGCAGAGAAAACCTAATTAAAGTTACTGCACGACAAACACTGCCTGGTCAATGCACAGTGAGCAAGGGAGAGAAAGAGAGAGAGAGAGAGAGAGAGAGAGAGAGAGAGAGAAAGAGAGAGAGGGAGAGAGAAAGAAAAAGAGAAAGAAAAGGAAAAAGGAAAAGATGAAGCTGTGGACAATCACTCAGAGCGATTAACCATCCCAGCCCACTGTCCCCTGGAGCTTCAAACGCCCCCACTCACCCTGCCCCCCCCCCCCCCCATCCCACCCTCCGTCTAGAACAGAGGATCTCTGCTTTACCATTCAGCACATACATACAGACACAGAGAGAACATGACAGGCTGGGTGTTACATAAAGGCTTCCAGGAATCCACTGCCTTTCTGCTAACTGCACTGGGAAACAAGCTGCTCTGCACATCATAGAGCTCAGTATATATACATCCTGCCTCTGAACGACTCCTGCAGGAGCTGTGCTTTCACGCTCTTGTGGTGCTTCAAAGACAGACATGTTATAAAAGTCTACAGAACGTTTATCTGCATTATACTAACAAATTAAGTCATTGTTTCCTCGAGCACTATCTTCTAGCCTTTGTTCTCATAATGCAATATACCAGCTAGCTAATTAGCGGTGCAGGCATTTGATTGGTAGTCCTGGCAGGGTTGCTGGAGGGCTATTTGCTTGCTTTGGTCTTAGCTGTTAACCCATGAGTTTGCTGACAGAGAGAGACAGAGAGAAAGCAAGAAAGAGAGAGAGAGAGAGAGGGAGGAGACCCTCCTCAGATAGAAGAGCAGGAGCATCAGCAGCAGTACTCATGTTACCTGAGACCAGGGAACTCTTGAAGGGGATGAGGTGAAGTCTCATGTCGGCCGCCTAGGAGTCAACACCCTCCTCTCTCCTGTCAGACATTAGCTATCTCCTTTCTCTTAGGCGTTAGCGATTTCTTCCTGTTCAGATGTTAGCTACCTTTTCTTCAAACCTTTGTTCGTTACCTACTCTTACTCAGGCATTATCAACATTCTCTTGTTCAGACGGAACCATCCACCTTCTCTAGTTCGGAAAATACGGCACAAGCCACCTGTTCTTGCTCAGACGTTAGGAACCAACCTTCTCTTGTTTAGACAATAGCCTCTTTCTCTTGTTCAGACATTAGCAAACTCTACTTTCTAAGGTGCTAGCAATTTCCTCTCACTAAATTCCCTTTCCGTTGACACTGGGACGAGTGCCAAACCTCTCAGCTGAGATTCTTCACCAGAGGGCTCCCCCATCAACATACCCCAGCCTTTCCCAGCCTGTTGTCCAAGATTAATGTGACTACCGAGGGGATTTGCAAATTGTCAGCAAAGCACTGCATTTCATTCTTCAAGTGGGAGTCCTGCTCCGACCGAGGAGACCTACCTAATGGTTCCGGCCCACATCTGCTTCTTATCTGTTCTACGATCAGCAGCTATGTAGGGCTTCTGTTCACTGTGATGTGCGAAGGGGGTAGGGGGATGTCTCTGATTCTGTATGGCTTTGAGGGCTTTCTGCAGGCTCCACTCAAACAAGGCTTCCCCAAGCAGTAAGCTCCCTGACACTTTGCAGTTCTTTCCTCAGCGAGCAGACATGGGGACTTTATACTGTGAAATCCTTGTGGGTAATCCCTATACACTATCCACGCAGAACCTAACTGTGGAACTGTGGAATAATAACCACAGGAAGCACCATCCGTTTGAAGCTTGTGTTATTATGGGATGGACCAGACTGCTCTGAGCATACATGACTAATTAGTTGCTCGTTATGAATGCAGTGAGGGAGGATGATAAGGCAAGTTTTGCTATTTTCCTATTCTGTGGCACAGGAAAGGTCATCCGTATCGCTGGCCAATGAGTCTGACACTACCCTCAAAATGAATTTACTCACTGGCTTTGTACACACAACGCATATGAAATATATGAAATATATGCGATACACAAGGACACAGCCAGGCAGGCATGCTGTTGGAGGCAGTGGTGGGGTCATAGATGTGTGACTCACAGTGGAACTGTGGACCTAACTGTGGAATAATGACCACAGAAAGCACCATCCGTTTGAAGCTTGAAGCGACTACCTCAGAATCCAATGCTGAACCGACTACCTCAGGAATCAATGTTGAACCGACTACCTCAGGAGCCAGCGCTGAACCGACTACCTCAGGAATTCTGAACCGACTACCTCAGGAATCAATGCTGAACCGACTACCTCAGGAATTCTGAACCGACTACCTCAGGAATCAATGCTGAAGCGACTACCTCAGGAGCCAGCGCTGAGTCAGGCACCACAGAGGCCTCTTCATATTTCACACAGCTAAGTGACCTCTACTGAAATGGTGGGGGGGGCGGGTCCAGTTTCACTTGCCCTCAAAACCAGCAGACATCTGTAACTTCACTCTGCATCCCCACAGCAGAGAGGAGAGAGTGGGATAGCCAGGGATAACATTCCCCCTCTTCCTGTGCTCTCCCCTGCAATTCTGTCAGGGTTAGCAAAAGTAGAGGGGACATTCTACAGAAGTTCTGGCAGTACGTTTTAGTTGGCAGTTCAGTTCTGGAGAAGGGAGAGAGGGGACATGGAGTAGTGTACCATACTGGTAGTTCTGGTACGGTTGGCTATAGTCTCCTATAGTTTTGTTCGGGTGGCTAAAGGAGAGAGGGTAGCCTACTGCAGTTCTGTCAGAGGTGGTGAAGGAAGGGAAGTTAGTCTGATGTCTATTGTATCGTGTGAGTAGCAATGGCTGACTTACCCTTTTTGGACAATGCATGTCCCGTGCTAAGCTTAGGAGGAGCTCATGGGAGATAGGATCCACCAGGTTAAGGAAGGCAGCGTTCTTATACAAAATGTCATTGAGAGAAGTGCCCTCCAGTCCCAAGTCCTAGGGAGACAGAGAGAGAGAGACAGACAGAAAGACAGAGAGAGATAGAGAGAGAGAGAGAGAGAGACAAACACAGAGAGAGAAAAAAAAAAACAGAAAGAATGAGACTGACAAATGTTCCTCTGTTAGATTCTACACATTAAATACTGTCAATCAGAATGATACTTTAATCAGCTCAAATTAGTCACAGACTTACTGTAGAGTGGCAAGTTTCACCTTATAAGCCCTTCCTGCATGGACTTTGGGAAAAATTGGACATAATTATGAAGGGGGCATGTGTACAATCAGCAGTAATGAGGACGATCACTAAACTTAGAAGCCAGTGAAGCGGCTTAGTTCACATTCTCAGAGATAGCGCCACAGCCCAGGACCCCCTTAGCTCCGTATGTGGGCAGACAAAGTTGAAAGCCATGCAGCTTATTAGCTGGGCTTAGGCTGCTAAGATCTCTGTTCCGTCTCCGCTTCTGAATCCCATCCTTTTCTTCTCGGTTTTGTTCTTTTTCTCTTGCTTCCGCCCACAGATAGCAAAAGGCGAGGCAGGCAAGCTGGATGTGCCAACCAGTTAAATAAAACAGGGGAGAGAGAGTGAGCGGGAGATAGAGAGAGCGAGAGAGAGAGTGAGAGAGAGAGTGAGAGAGAGATAGAGCGAGTGAGAGATAGAGTGAGAGAGAGCGATAGAGAGAGAGTGGGAGAGGGAAAGAGAGAGAGAGCGAGAGAGTGATAGAGAGAGATAGAGAGAGAGAGAGTGGGAGAGGGAAAGAGAGAGAGAGCGAGAGAGGGTGAATGAAAGATCCCCCAGAGGATGGGGTTTCTTGTCTGATCCGCTGGCGTGAGCTATTTGTAGTGACAGAGCACATGCAGGAAGGCAGAGGGAGCCGTGGCTGCAGGTGAAATGCTGTCAGGGTGCGAGCGGGGAAGCAGCAGGCCGGATCAGCATCCGCCCGTGTTTCAGACAACGCTGCCAGATACATCAAATGGCTTTAAACACACACACACACACACACACACACACACACACACACACACACACACACCCCTGTCACACACTCACACAGGCACACAAACACAAGCAGATGCAAACCAAACACACACACACACACACAATGCCTAAAGCTGATGTTGACAGTCGAAAAACACACGTGTGGCTGGTCTGGGAACACACACTGACAGTCAGTAGGCAGCCTGAAAGCGAGAGCTTACTGTCAAAAACAGGAAGGAATTTAAGGGAGAACAGAAAAGGCTCCACGATGGGGAATGGATTAAATCTTCTTAATTGTTTTTGTGTTTTAATTCATCTTTCAGGCTAGGCCTGGGCTGCTGCGTGGCTGAAGGCTGCTGGGTAAACTCGCTATGACGGAGGGTCATACAGGGCCATCCCAGAGAAACACTTGCTCTAAAAAACTCTATATGGCGCTAGAATGGGTTTGGCCCAAATCCTGGCTCTAGCCTGTAACTGGCTGGGAACCTGCCTGGAACTGGTGCTGATCTGGCAGATTGGTGTGGGATTCCTGGTCCAGGGTGGGCTGGAGGGGTCAGGGTCAGGGTCAGAGCTGCTCTGCTGCTGCCTCCGACTTCACAGGAAAACTCCCATCAGCACTTTCTGCTCGGGCGGGCAGGCCGGCAGGCGGGCAGGCCGGCTGGAAACTGATTTATCATGCCCGCGCTCCGGGATTCCCTGACACATTGGCACTGCCGGCCTTCCCCTCTCTCTGCCCAGACCGAGAATCCATCACAGGGAGCCTGCCAGCCCCTTAACCACACAGAGGAGCGCTGATGGATTACATAACCTTTTCAGATTCTGATTGATTTCTCTTATATAGCACCACACAAACACACACACACACACACACACACACACACACACACACACACACCACACACCACACACCACACACCACACACCACACACACACACACACACACACACACACACACACACACACACACACACAGGTGCTTTCCTTCCAGTGTCTTCATCAGATGCATACACAGTGAATAAATACTTATAGTCCAGGCAAAATAGCGTTTTACGACAGACTAATTGTAATAGAATTTTTTTGAGCATAGATCATTTCTATGAGGTGTCCAGAACAACATACTAAAAGTCCTAAGAAATCCAAGTTGAGGAAATATGTTTAATTCTCATCAATCTGAGATGTGTGCTAATAATGCATGGTAAAAATATGCCTCAAAATTTATTTTTTTTCCTTTACTCCTATCAAAATGAAACTTTACACAATGAAAGTACCCATGAAAAGTAACATTTTTTGTATTACAAGTTTCTTTTGAAATTAATTTGAATATGCACATGAGCTCCACACTTATTGAATATGTCCATAGGCAGAAACACCATTCATATGTATGACAAATACATCGGCCAAATCTTCATCCTATCATCCTACTGCCAATGGGAGATGGCAATGTTGCTTTTAGACTGGCCTCCAACCTGAAAACTGCCTGGCTTGGTAGTACCTGCCAGGGGTATGGTGTTTCTGACTATGCAATCAGGACATATTCAATAAGTGTGACGCTCATGTGCATATTCAAATTCATTTCAAAAGAAACTTGTAATACAAAAAAAGTTACTTTTTATGTATACTTTTACTATGTAAAGTTTTACTGTGGTAGGAGTAAAGGAAAAAATTAAGCCCATTGGGTGTATTTTGGGCATATTCGATTAGTGTATAGCTCATTTGCATATTCAAATTCATTTTCAAAGAAACTTGTAATACAAAAAATGTCAATGTTCATGGGTACTTTCATTGTGTAAAGTTTTATTTTGATAGGAGTAAAGGAAAAAAATATTTTTTTGAGGTGTATTTTTGCCATGCATTATTAGCACACATCTCAGATTGATGAGAATTAAACATATTTCCTCAACTTGGATTTCTTAGGACTTTTAGTATGTTGTTCTGGACACCTCATAGAAATGATCTATGCTGAAAAAAATTCTATTACAATTAATTCCATTTTTGGCTCCAAAATGGGCTATTTTGCCTGGACTATTAGTGAAGCACACAAAAATCACAATTGAAGCCATAACCCTCAAAAGTGTATCCATTCATACACCCTCTCGATGCACAGTGCACTGCACATGTCAGACACTGTGCAAAGCCTGACCAATATATGAAGCCATGGGGCTTACCAAAAGAGGATGCAAGCTTATTTATAAGAGTGCAGGATTGTTCTGTCTTATCTGTTTGATGGATGTGAAATGACAAAGTCATAATCCTTTAGAAAGCACTCATTTAATTAGATGAAAGGGAGGGGAGAAAGACAGAGGGGGGAAAGAGAGAGAGAGAGAAACAATAAGAGAAAAAGATAGAGAGAATGAGAATGAGAGTGAGCGAGTCAGACAGATCTGAGGATTAACTTGTGGGATGATGGGGAGCTTTTCATGTTCCAAAATATATTACTTTGAACACGAATGACAAAAAAAGATCAGTCCCCCACCTTCACCTTAATCTCTCCTCTGAACGCTGAAAGTTGTCTTTTGACCCAGAAGACTTCATCAGCCTCCACACAGCGCCTCAGATGGTAAACCTGCTACTGAAAAAGTGTTTCAAACTCCTGGAATACTTGACATGCTTGACATGCTCGGTGCTACGGCCTCTGATATTAAACCCAGCCTCCAGAGGGTTCATGAGGGTCGTGAGGTTGGCACTCCAGTAGTCGAGGTAATTCCAGGTCAAACCTGAGCTTCAGACCTTAAACTTGGCGCTACAGCTGTTTCACACATTACAAACCTGGAGCTACAGCTGCAGATGTTCAAGGTATAGTCTGCGGATTGATGATATTTGAGGTCAATAGCCAGATGACACCCCTTGGCTCCATGTTCCAGAAGCACCGTGTTGATTCGTACAAGCCACTTTGTTTGTTTCCCTTTTACAGAGACAGGGCTGTTTAGGAAGACCCAGGTTTTTTGGGGAGCGCACACAGAACGGAAAGCTAGTGGACCCTGCGGAGCAATTAGCTGAATTTGATGAAAAATAATTTTGGTTTAAAATCGCGGACTACACCATTAAACCTGCCTCCACACCTTCAGACATTAAACCTACATGACAGGGCAGCCTGCTGGCAGGGAGTGTTGTTGAGATGCAGATGAGGCGACTGAAATCCTTATTAGTGTAGATGTTTGGGAAGCAGTTTCATGTCATCTCAGTTGTCAGCACCCTGGGTGCTGCGAACACTGAGTTCCTCACAGAGGCTTAACTCCTGCCTGCGGTGCTGCTGGTTACCAGACAAAACAGCCTCAGAATTAATGAACTTCATTAAGCCTGAGGAAGACTCGAGGCACGAGAGAGTGAGAGAGAAACACACACACACACTAACACACACAACTTCAGGAACTCCAGGTGACTTAACTCCATCCCTTCATTTCCAGAGAAGAGCCTTTGCAGCTCAGAGCAAAAAAAACCACTAACACCACACACACTTTGCCCTTTTACATAACCATCCAGCGAAAGCTATTCTAAGATAGGCTAGAGACGAACACGTTTAGGGAGCTATGCAACTGACATGCGATGCAAAGCCAACTCAGCTGAAGACAGCACTCACAGGCATCCCTCACTGTCTGCTCCCAGAGATCCTACACCACCCTGCCACCACACCACGCAACACAGCTGCGGTATGCTTACATACCATCCCTCAGAGAGATATAATGCACATCATAGACCACTTCACCTCTCACAGAAGGACATGTTATCCAATCGTTTTGAATAATTCACACAGAGCAGACTCCAGATCCAGACAATAATCCATTCCCCTCCCTTCGACAACACAGCAATCAGGACTTTCATCCAGTTTCTCTGCATATGCTGGCTTTGCTGTCTCTGATCATGGGAATCTAGAGATTATGGCACAGCCTTTGCAACAAAATGCAGATCATAGTGACCTTTAGCTTTTCGCTCAACCAAACACACCTGGTTCATCTCACAGTGTACTCAACTCAAACTGTCTGCTTCTCTGATGCTTAGAGGATGTTTGGCATTCGCTGAAAATAACCAGTTATCTGCTCTGTCTCTGTACTCTCAATACGACCTGATGGCGTATACATGCAGCAGACGCTCACACACTATTTTAAGTAGAGGAGGCAGTCGGCATCTCACATCAGGGCCTTCTCTTAGTCAAATTGAGCAAATTTGATCTCAGACAGTCGTGGCCAGTGGACTGGTTCTGGCAGCAGGGCAAACCTCTTCCGCTGTATCAGTAGTGGGCAGGTAAAGGTTCTCAAATCCCACATAAGGCCTGAAGGCTCACTTACTATCGCCGTCAAACTCCACCTTCCCACCAGTGCTCTGGGAGTGTGGGTACAGTGGGAGATTAAGGAGAGGAATGCTGAATGCATAATGAAAGTGCTTTCCCTGATACGATCAGCGCTCAGGAGATCTGAGTCAGGCTTCTGTCCAAACACACTGCCATTACTGGTACGCTGTGCATATGTATTTCTACTCACAGTACTACTGGTATACTGAGTCTGCACACCCACCCCACTAACAATACTGGTATACTGTGTGTGCGTATGCAGACCCACTCACAATACTGGTATACTGTTGCTGCTGGAGTTGGTTTCCACTATGGGGTAAAGCCCCGGTGTCTGTGGAAAACCTCTGACTATTTTTGTCTCCATCTCTGAGGCTGAACTGGGGCCATGGCTCAAACTGCCTGAGCTCGGCCCTGGTGTGGGGCAGGGCCAAATCGGGGCTAAACTAAGGACTTTTGGAATGGAAAAAATGCAACAATAAAATCTGAGAATTTTTAAAACAGATAGGAATCATTAGGTTAGGTTGCAAAGCAACAGATATTACTTATTTTGTATTTGTAAAGAAAAACTACCTACAGATAAATAAAAAATCGCAAAAGAATCAAGGACACTGTTTCCAACAATTTCATGACATGTAATTTAACTTATTTTACATGTACTCGCGTGACCATTGCTTAGCATTATTTAGAAGTTTCTAGCATTGATTGACAACTCGCAATGGTAACAGAAGGCCAAAGCTATTCACCTGTGCTGAAACCCAAGGGGTGGCTTGGGCTGGCCCTAATCTTTAGTGGATAAAGGCCATGTGTGTGCAAATGTAGTCCCACTCACAATACTGGTACACTGTGCAAATGTAGTCCCACTCACAATACTGGTACACTGTGCAAATGTAGTCCCACTCATTGTTCTGGTAAATGTAGTCCCACTCACAGTTCTGGGTATAGTGTGTCTAAATATGCGTCCACACTAACAGTACTGATATACTGAGTCTGCAAACCCACCCCACTCGCAACCCTGGTACACTGTGCATATATGCAATCCCAGTCACAATATGGGGCATAGTGTGTGTCCGTATAATGGCGGCTGACTCAGCTGCTTCCAGGGAACCCTGCTACATAGACAAGATAGATTCCCCATAAGGGCTAATGTTTCATGCCCCGAGCATGATGAATGGTGCTGACGTACAGAAGTGTTAACGGCATAACAGGAGGTACGTTTGCCTGCGCACATACATGTGTGTGTGAGGGAGAAAGAGAGGTTGTTTGGGAGTGCATGTGCATACAGTATGTTAATGCGTATGTATGTGTCTGTGTGTGTGTCTGCACATTTGTACGTGTGTGTGTGGGGGGGGGGGGATGTGGATGTGGATGTAAGTGTAGTAGGAAAAGACGTCTTTCTTCCAGTCACTCATAAATAACGTGCTCTAGTTCCTTGCTGCATCACACTATTTGTGCATTATTACGATGCAGCCATCTAGATGTAACAGGGTGCATTTGCTGCACTCAGCTACACTGCAGAAGTACATTTGGTGACTTGACTGATTAACTGTGCATTTCATTAAAAGCATGGCATCTCACAGACTCACAGACAACCCACAGAGAGACAACAGACAGACAAACCCACAGACACACATCAGACAAACCCACAGACAGACAAACCCACAGACACACAACAGACAAACCCACAGACAGACAAACTCACAGACACACAGCAGACCAACCCCCTTCTGTCTATACCTCAGAAGGCAAGTCTGGCATGTCAGCAGAGACAGCATCCAGAGGATGTTATGTGCCCTGATTAGGACAGTCTTCCCAATGTCTGGCCTTTTCTCTGAACACGGCTGAGTCTGTCAGCTGCCAGCTATATGCTGGGAGCTTTATGCCAATCCAATTAGGGGGTTTAGGCCGGGAGACTGGCTTTCGGCCACCGTCTCATGCAACCAAGCCATCAGCACAAATCCATACTCACGAGACAAGTCTCTAAGTCCGCTATAAAAATTATGTCAAATGCATTTCGACTGGCTATCTATCCTTAAAAACAGATAATCATTGAATGGCTATTTATTTAAGACTTGCAAATGTAAGTTCTTGTGTGTGCAAAAGATGATTCTGTCTTCACAAATGATCCACCAATAATGACAGCACGATTCAAAATCTATGCCTCCAAAATTCATGGGAATAGTCTGATGTAACGGTGCAACCTGTAACCAGAATAAACTTCAAGACAATAGCAACTACATAATATTCCCACGATAATTACACCTATGACAGTACTTCTCTAACATGTGGAAAATTAAGAGAAACATCTAGAGAGTTTATGCGGGTTCCTTGTGGTGTTTAAATTACCTTTCTCAATAATTTCAGCACATCCTCTGCCTGATTAACCTTCTGTTCCCGAAGCAGCCTCTGAATGTCCCGGACCCAAGTTACCCTCCTCACATAGGGGCTGTCGTTACTGTTTCTCCGCAGCATCCCCGGAAGCTTCTCCGACTTCAGCATCAGGGATGTGAACAGAAAGTCCCCGCCGCCTCGGCTCTCGTTGCGCTCGGCATCCCCCGAGCTGGCGTGGCGCTTGCGCCCCTTCCTGAAAAAACTGGCTTGACTGTCCAGACTTCTCTGCCTCGTCAATTTGGAGCCCATGTTTTTATTACCCTCCGTTGAATACCGTTTAGGAGTGTGATGCTGAGGTAAACTGTCACTAAGTCTCAGAGTACACGTCCATGTTCCCAGTGAAGTTCCTGTAATTGTAAGATACTTTACATAGATATTCACATTCTTACTACGTGTCCATCGTGTACATCATGCAGTAAAAAATAAAGTGCGCTCCACGTTAATCCACTAGTTTACAGTTTCTTTCTCTGTGTTGCGCGCACGCTCCTGCTGTTGTTGTTACCCCGCGACGTGGTGCCAGTGTTTCTTCGGGTAAGCTCGCCTGCACGACTCTCGTTCACTAGCTGTCCAATGAGGTGGTGGTGCATTGTGGACGGTCGGTTTAGCTTTTAGTTCATTATTCAATTTCAAGACATCAAGTGTCCCATTTGTCCACGAACTTTTAATATCGCTAAGTAAGACAACTATCTTCCAGTTAATAATTTCATTTCATTATTGTAAAACTATTTATCACACTTTCCACCACATTTGACACGATGCTGCCATACATCCCCTGTCAACATATAGCCTATAAATTCATACACCATAGACACTCTTTCTTGCTATTGTTAAGTTTGTGTTATGTTGTGTTTCTTTTAAACTATCGTTGTTGTCCCCTTTTTAATGTGCGATCATACAAGGCGAGTCGGTCTGTTATGACTGTACTGACTGTATTCGCATCAATACATACTCAAGTGAAAAGGGAAACGTCTTACCATAGTGAATGTTTAGTAACGGGAATCCTCCCTCTTCCCCCTCCCATCCTCGGATCGGATGGGTTGGTCCACAGTAGAGTAGCCTACGGCACACTGCCCTCCAGCCAGTCGGTAGTTCACCGTGGCGGGGATTCCGGCTGTTATAATGTCAATGTGGACATAGCGACCTCAATCATTACATCAGCGCTTTCAGCTGTGACTCACAATGTTCAGTGAACAGTGAAGACAGACGGCGAAAATGTACTGGAAGAACAAACATGCAATCGACTACATAAGCCAAATGTCCTGGAAAATACTAGGGTCATGATGTTTGTGTGACAGTTTATGATGCGGCTATGCATTTGTCTAAAATTGTGCAAATCGGGAAATCTGCTGTTGATATGCCTAATCAAGATACCTGTCTGAATTATGGAAAAAAGGGAGGGAAATCATCTCATTCCTTTCTAGACTGTAACTCAAACATATATGGTGCTGGTATCCCATTTGTGGGTAATTGCATGTATTAAACAGCTAAAACATTCCTGTTAAGCTATCAGCCATAAAGTGTTTCTGAAAGGCTTCTGAGGGAAGCCCTGAAGGGGTACCTCAATGGAGACCAACATCAAACATCTTTTTCAGTCTACCAGTATTAACATGTCTTGTGTTTTATCCGATTTGCTAATACATACTTCATATGTCAAATAAAGCAAATCCAGCCACACCTCTAAACATTTATCAGTTCATATAAAAAGCAAACACTGATGTGCCTTTTTAAGACACCATCATCAACTAAAATTCTCTAGAAATACTGAATGACATTTTTTGTTGGTTATGTACTTGATGAACTACTACTGTGGCCTTTACAGTGTGCTTTCCTGACTCAATCATGCACTTCAGTGAGAAAGGGAGGGGGAGAATCTACAGACTTGTATTAGAGGTACAGCCCTTGATCCTGCAGTCCTCAAGCCAGGGGTCTCTGCAGTCCTCCATCCTAGCATAAAGTTGTTGATATTTGAGTTTATCAGCTAATCAAACACATCCCGGCTGACCTGAAGCAATGTAATTGATTAGCTGGAATCGTGTATGGCTCGGTCTGATCCTCTTTGTTTGTGTTCATTTGCAGCACCAGGACCGTAGCCATTTTCAAACCTTTAATTGCAAATTGCTATCATTTCCCAAACAAGGACATGTTTCCTTTTATGATTATCAAATAATGATATATATTTATCAAACCAATGAACCCATGTGTAAATGTTTTTATTTGATGTGTACTTGTAATCACTTGTTGTCCTGAAAACTGCTTAAGCCTTAAAACTGCTTAAGGTGTGAGTGGAGGGAAAGGGGTGGGAGTTTCTCCTCTTCTGATGAAACCGTAAAATACACTCTGTTCCTGAACAATCTACTTCTAGAACTTTTTAGGAAAAGTTGCTTACTTAAACTCAACTCGCACATTATTTGTGAACAAACTTTGATCCAAAAACACAATGTCATGGCTAATCTTTAAACTTCCAGTCCCCCCCCCCCCCCCCCCCACACACACACAAATGAATACACTTTTAGTTTGTTTCCATTTACAGAGCCAGAAGCTAAGCCATTTTCAAACCATAAAATGATGTGTTCCATCACAGTTCAGTAAAATAAATTAGTTTACAGCAAAAAAAAAACACCACAGTTAAGGGTGCAATTACATTTTAATTATTGTTGAATGTTAATTATAGTCATAAATGATCACGCATGTCCTTCCACTTCACTTTTGGCTTTGCTCACATCTAAACTACCCATTCAGTCAATTCAATACACAGGCAACCCTATTGTTATCACTACGTTAAGGATCTGGTCTCAATTTAGACTAACTTTTGGCCTCAAGGGGGTATCTAACCATACTCCCATTTGCAACAACCATCTTTTTCTTCCCCCCAGTGTTGATGCAGCCTTTTTGTTTTGGCGAAGGTCGGGCCTTACAAATTTAAGAGGCCTTTACACTGATAATTCCTTTGATAGCTTTGCCAAACTCAGTGAAAGGTTTAACCTTCCACAGTCACATCTTTTTCGTTATTTCCAGATCCGTAACTTTGCCAAGCTGAATAATTCAGTTTTTCCAACCACCCC
Organism: Sprattus sprattus; assembly: GCF_963457725.1. Lineage (NCBI taxonomy): Eukaryota > Metazoa > Chordata > Actinopteri > Clupeiformes > Clupeidae > Sprattus > Sprattus sprattus. The sequence continues at coordinate 11,191,701 of NC_137909.1, forward strand.
ACCTGATTCAGCAGTCGACTCAATTTTGGACATTCCTACCAGTCAAAAAGGCCTAATTTCCAGAATATATTCTTCAATTTCCCAACTCACAGTTACCCCACTAGATCAGAAAAGAAAAGACTGGGAAGAGGAGCTGGGTTGCCCTATAACTGACAATGACTGGAAGGAGGCACTCAGCAGAGTGAATGGGAGTACATCTTGTGCAAGGCTGAGTTTAATACAGTTTAAGGTGATCCATCGCACTTATTATACTAACTCTAAACTTTCCAAAATATATCCTAATGTCACAGACACTTGTAACAGATGTAATTTATCCCCAGCAAACATGACACATATGTTTTGGTCTTGTCCTCGCCTTTGTGATTACTGGACAGATATTTTTAGTCATTTGTCCAAATTTCTAAGTGTTACTTTGTCACCAAGTATAGAAGTCGGTATCTTTGGGGTAATACCAAATCATGAGAACTTCACGAAGTGGGCAAAAGACACTATTGCTTTTGCATCCTTACTAGCGAGGAGGAGAATACTTCTAGGATGGAAGTCACCACTTGCCCCCTCGGCGTCTAAATGGCTAGAAGATATTATGATGTTTCTCAAATTAGAAAAAATTAAGTACAATTTAAGAGGATCTCCGGAGAAATTTGAATTAAATTGGAACCCCACACTGGAATACATAAAAGAGTTAAAAACCCTTGAAGATAAATGAGCACTATCATCATATTCAGGATACTTTGGTTACAATCTGACCTTGTTGCCTTATTCCCTTTCTGATTTGTTTTACTGAACCCCCCCCCCCTTTTTGTTTGTCTTTCCCCAATGGCTTTTGTCATATCTAATGTATGTTGCATTGTACATTATATTGTATTATTATTATTATTTATTTTTATTTTGTGTTTTTTCCATTCTCTGTACAGCGTAGACAGTGTAGTATGGTTGACTGGGGAGGGAGGGATGGATGGAGGGAGGGAGGGAGAGGGGGGGGGGGGGTTGAAAGGGTGTGCTTTTGAAGGAAATTAGAAAATAAGCCTTGATGTAATTTGTCCTTTTTTTTTTGTAACCTGTGAAACCAATAAAAATATTTGTCAAAAAAAAATAAAAAAAAATAAATAAATGATCACGCTGGCGATTGCACACTCAGTCAGCCTGTAACATAAAAGTAAGAGGTCAGGGATTATATCATATCATATTCATTATATGGACAGACACAACACAGTGGGCAATGGTGAACAAAGGGAAACTAAACAGATAACACACTGACCCCTACTTCTTAACAGAAATAACACGCTGACATTAACAGAAAAACATAAATGTTCTCAACGGATCAAATTAGACATGAACATGTTTTACAGCACATACGCACAGGATTATGGGGCGAACTCACGTCTTACCCACACAAGGAAGTCCACAACACTCTGGCACATTACACCTGTATTCTGATAACTCACTTTATGGTTTAATTTGTGTCACGCACATGGACACCTTCCAGTGCATAGTGTGGCAAGTTGCTCCAGTTATCATTTCCCAACAAATACATGTTTCCTTTTATGATTAGCAAATAATGATTTATATTCATCAAACCAATGAACCCATGTGAAAATGTTTTTATTTGATGTGTACTTGTAATCACTTGTTGTCCTGAAAACTGCTTAAGCCTTAAAACTGCTTAAGGTGTGTGTGGGGGGAAAGGGGTGGGAGTTTCTCCTGTTTGTCCTGTCTTCTGATGAAACCGTAAAATACACTGACAGTTCACGTACAATCTGCTTCTAGAACGTTTCGGGAAAGAAAATTCTGACGCATTGGTTACTTTGGCAACTCACGCATGATTTGTGAACAAACACTTTGATCCCAAAACACTATATGGGGTTAATCTTTAATGCCCCCGCCCCCCAACACACAAACAAACGCACACTCTCCCTCCCCTCCACTCTTCCTCCCCCATAAGTTATGCAAGTAATGCATTTATGAACACAGAGGTTGTATGCCTAAGACAGGGCAAGAAGTATGAGCAGATAACAGAGAACAGAGATGTGTGTGTGTGTGTGTGTGTGTGTGTGTGTGTGTGTGTGTGTCCCTCTGGAGATTTTCTGCACCCTGTGAGGCAGGCACCCCCCTACCCCACCCTCCCACCCTCTCACCCGTCCCGTCCTGCGCCACCTCTCCTCCCTGGCAGAACAGAAGAGGGCTGGAGAGTTGAGCCCTTTGACAGGGTGAAAGGTTACAGTTTTATACGTTGTGATAGTTACACATTGAGAGCCTCTCAGCTGAGGTGCTGAGAGGTTGTTAACAGCCAAACAACCAGGAGGTGCAGCAAGGACAGAGGCTACTGCAGACAAAGGCCAGACATATTAAGGTAAAATCTCTATCTCACTCTCTCTCTCTCACACACACACACACACACACTCTCACTTCATCTGGGTTCATTCATGTGGTTGTCAGGATTATTATGTTTCAGAGATAGAAAGTATGTTATGGTAAAGCTGCCCACCGGTGATTGGGGAGAAGGGGATCAATCCCTAGTTTTACGTGCTGGCTGAGGGTCATCTTGGAGTCACGCCTGTTACTTATGAGCAGGGCTGGGGAAGAACTAGTTACATATCATGTACATACATCACTCATATTAGTTATAGAGTTCTACATTTAATTTTAATCCGTTACGGTAACTGTTGCAAAAATGACAAAACATGATTAAATTACAAAATTAAAATAGTTTCCAATTAAAATGTTGAAGTTAAAGAGATATTTTTAGTACCAGCTGCAGTGGCATCTCTCTCTTTCTCTGGTTCCATTGGAGTGTTTGATGAGGCCTCATACCCGAATGTCACTTCACACAGACACACAGCTGAGATGCATAGAGCGGCTCCACACTCTCATTGCAGAGGCGCTGGTCCCAGAATGAACGTTATTACATAAAGCTCTCCCCGGCAAGCGTCTCCTGTGCTGTGGGGACTGAGTGTGGGCAGGAGGGGCTATGGACTGAGATGTCCAGAATATCAGCTCTGCTTAAAAATCAAGCTCTCCACAGGCTGCAGACATTCCTTCATGAAGGATTAACACAGTACTCAGGCACCTGTTGGCGCAGTGGGGTATTTTTGACAATTTGACAATTACATTTTCACAATTTAAGTTTCATTTAAAAATTGATATTTATGGTACTATGGTTCTGCTGGCACTGATATGGCTCTGATATGCCAACATATTTATCTCTTCTGACTCTGTATCTCAGAGTCTGTCTATCTTTCTGTGTGGAGTATGTGGAATTGGAACCACTCTCATAGGAAAAAATGCAAAAATGCACCAAACACATGTCTGTCCAGCCTTGGTGTTAAAGCGCTGTGTTTGTGTATGAGGTGTGAGAGTCTGCCTGAGTCTAGAGAGGGTAAGTCCTGATAAGTTGAGGGCGAACATCTTGTAAAGGCCTCACGTTTTCTTTATAATGTTTAGTTGTAATCGACAGGTGAATGTCGCTGATTTATTAGGCAGTCATGAGATTCACAGCTGCCTTACAACAGGATGCCATCACAGACAAGTGTTGAAATGAGGTTGCATTTTGAGCTGCTTGGAGGGTACCCAGTTCTGACGTGGCGAGATCAAACATGTACTTGTGCAGTGGAGATACTTAAATATCAAATGTCAAAATAATCTTCTATGGCTACCCAAAAGATCTTGGGATGCATGTCATATTTTATCACGTGTACCTGAACCAGACACTCAACACAGGAATTTACTATTCCAGACCTTTAGCGTCGGACTGCCAGTCACGCTTTTAGATAAGCTTATCAGGTTGAACTTGTCATGTACACCACTCTTTGTTCTTGGTTCAGCATCTCAGCTCTGTGTTCCCCCGCTTGCTACAATCTCTGTCAGGAATTCAAACATGGTTTTCCTCCCTCTGTGTTCATTTTGCTTTGAGCAGAAGTTTCTTATCTCAGTGTCTCGCTTCATTGGATGAATTGCGAGAGATCAGAGAGTACCTACCACTCTGCACTTCACAATCTGAACACACTTCTGGCGCCAGCACAGATAACACCCAACGTTCATGGGGTTACCTGACAAGGACCTGGCCCGCATCTGGGCCGCACCCAGAACCAGCTTCTGTCTTTCGCTGCATGGTGTTCAGTGACACACTGTGCACGTGTCGTGCCCACTGGAGGGATATTTTTGTATAAGATGGACTTAACTTACGAGATATTTATTATTTTTTTCAGAAAGGGATTACAGCGACAACCATTACTTTTTTAAATTGGAAGGGGTCTATGTCTGTCTTAGAAAATGGGTGTGGTGCCATACAGGTACCAGGTCAGATAGTGGGGTTAGATCTAATTGGCTGAAGGGGTCAACCCAACAAATGATAGTTGGGAGGTGACAGGTTACTTTTAAAAAGGCAAGTGCGATAAGACAAGATTCAAGATAAGATAACAAGATTCACCCTGGGTGGGGGGCACTGTGGCTCAAGCAGCAGCCCCGACCATATACGGGCTCTAAAGCCCACAGGGACACGGTATCGAAACCGAACCACTGTCATTTTCTGATCCCACTCCCCACCTTTTCTCTCCATCTCATTTCCTGTCCAAACCTTCACTGTCCTATCTGAATCAAGGCAAAAAGCCCAAACATAAATAATAATTAAAAAAAGATTAATCCTTGGGACATCTTCTTATTGTGGCCTAAATACTACAACAACACATCTGAACTTTTGACTTCTGATTGAGAAAATTGTAAGGGATGTTGTAAAGGATGGTGCATAAGTCCTCTGTGTCTCTGTGTTGTCCTCCAGTAAAATGGTGCATAAGTCCTCTGTGTCTCTGTGTCTCTGTGTTGTCCTCCAGTAAGATGGTGCATAAGTCCTCTTTGTCTCTGTGTTGTCCTCCAGTAAGATGGTGCATAAGTCCTCTTTGTCTCTGTGTTGTCCTCCAGAAAGATGGTGCATAAGTCCTCTGTGTCTCTGTGTTGTCCTCCAGTAAGATGGTGCATAAGTCCTCTTTGTCTCTGTGTTGTCCTCCAGTAAGATGGTGCATAAGTCCTCTGTGTCTCTGTGTTGTCCTCCAGTAAAATGGTGCATAAGTCCTCTGTGTCTCTGTGTCTCTGTGTTGTCCTCCAGTAAGATGGTGCATAAGTCCTCTTTGTCTCTGTGTTGTCCTCCAGTAAGATGGTGCATAAGTCCTCTTTGTCTCTGTGTTGTCCTCTAGTAAGATGGTGCATAAGTCCTCTTTGTCTCTGTGTTGTCCTCCAGTAAGATGGTGCATAAGTCCTCTGTGTCTCTGTGTTGTCCTCTAGTAAGATGGTGCATAAGTCCTCTTTGTCTCTGTGTTGTCCTCCAGTAAGATGGTGCATAAGTCCTCTGTGTCTCTGTGTTGTCCTCCAGTAAGATGGTGCATAAGTCCTCTTTGTCTCTGTGTTGTCCTCCAGTAAGATGGTGCATAAGTCCTCTTTGTCTCTGTGTTGTCCTCCTGTAAGATGGTGCATAAGTCCTCTTTGTCTCTGTGTTGTCCTCCAGTAAGATGGTGCATAAGTCCTCTTTGTCTCTGTGTTGTCCTCCAGTAAGATGGTGCATAAGTCCTCTGTGTCTCTGTGTTGTCCTCCTGTAAGATGGTGCATAAGTCCTCTGTGTCTCTGTGTTGTCCTCTAGTAAGATGGTGCATAAGTCCTCTGTGTCTCTGTGTTGTCCTCCTGTAAGATGGTGCATAAGTCCTCTGTGTCTCTGTGTTGTCCTCTAGTAAGATGGTGCATACGTTCTCTGTGTCTCTGTGTCTCTGTGTTGTCCTTCAGTAAGATTATGCATACGTTCTCTGTGTCTCTGTGTCTCTGTGTTGTCCTTCAGTAAGATTATGCATACGTCCTCTGTGTCTCTGTGTTGTCCTCCAGTAAGATGGTGCGTAAGTCCATAGTGGCGGGGCTGCTGGTGATGCTGGTGGCATCCGTGGGGACGTTTGTGGGGGTGTTCTTCGGGGTGGGGCAGCGGAAGAACCCAGACGAGAAACTCTACTTCAGAGCTGCAGTGGCTGCAGATGCTGGACCCTGCTCTGAGATAGGCAGGTAAGGGAGTAAGACACACACACACATACACACACACACACACACACACACACACACACACACACACACACACACACACACACACACACACACAGACACACACAGACACACACACACACACACCCACACACACACCCACACACACACACACACACACACACACACACACAGACACACACACCCACACACCCACACACCCACCCACACACACACACACACTCACACACAGAAATGGAACATAACCAACTTGCTTTTAAATGTTGCATAGAAACATGTGATGTTTTATAATAAGCAACATGGTGCACCCATAAACTTATACATAAATTCAACTTCCTTTTATAGTCCTCCACCCTTACACAATTCATACAATCTACAAAACTCATTCTTTCCCACAGTATTGCACCCCTTAGTAATGCTGATGTCCATGCTGATGTACTGTAGAGTCCTGGCATGGTGAGCTTTTGCTTAACTGAGAAGTCTGTCACCTATACGTGGATGGTTTGATGGAGAATGAGGGTTCAATGGGGTGTGTGTTTTCTCCTCAGGGGAGAAAAGTAAGAGGAAAATCCCCCCCAAAAATATGTGTGTCTGTGTGTCTATGTGTGTGTGTGTGTGTGTGTATGTGTGTGTGTGTGTGTGTATCCTACACAGGGACATTCTAAAGAAGGGGGGTTCAGCTGTGGACTCAGCCATCGCTGGGCTGCTGTGTGTGGGCCTCATGAACGCCCACAGCATGGGCATCGGTGGGGGCCTTTTCCTCACTATCTACAACGCCAGCACAGGTATGGCACGCTACCACAGGACATGCTCACATACTCCATGTGGCACAATAACACTGGAACAGGCACACAACCACTGGCACAAGTATGGCACATTACTGTAAACACAGACATTGATGGTATGGCAGATAAACACAGACATTTACAGTATGGCACATTTACACAGACACTAGCGTTATGGCACACCCCCACTGCCCCCAAAGCTCCTTTCCCCTGCCAACAACAATACCCGACCTGCCCCCCCCCCCCCACACCTGACAATCACCCCATAATTGCGTCTTGCAGGACGAGTGGAGACCATCAACGCCCGGGAGACAGCCCCGGCAAATGCATCGCGGGACATGTTTGGTAACAACACGGACCTCTCACGGACAGGTACTCATTAACCACTTGCGTCAGTGGCAGCAATGATTGGTGAAATGAGTGACCTTATGGTGAGAGGTGTCCTTGCGAGGCGTGAGATAAGAACAATGAGGGATGATTCCAGACCAGGTCAGTTATCTGTGGTTCAGAGCAGCCAGAGCAGTCAGTAAAACCTCAAGGAGAGTCTGTAAAATTGAACAAACAACTCCACAACATGACCAGTCACACTCACGGAGAACACCGAGTGCGTGTTTAGGGACTTGCACGCTTTAAGGACTTGTGTTGTGGGTCTAGACACTCAATCACTCACTGTTCCCCTGCAGTCACATTGTTACAGTAGTGTTGAGGAAACACAGATCAAAGGATATCTACTTTGAGGTTATTTGAGTAAGTGTGACACACTTGTGCACTTCTGCTGGGCACCTATGTAAGTGTGAAGTGGACAGTGGGGACACAGGGACACGTGTGAGGACACATGTCAGGACAGCATGAGATTCAGGGCCTGATTTACTAACATGCGACCGCTGCTTAATCTGCGCTCGCACATTAACGCACAGTGTTTTTGCGCATTTTACTTGGTATTTATCAAACCAGATCGCGCTGGGCAATCTGTGTTTACTTCGCCCTATGTAGGGCATGATTTACTAACACTTCGACCGCTGCTTAAACTGCTGTCGCACATTAACGCACCGTGTTTTTGCGCATTTTCCGTGGTATTTATTTAGGAAGAGAAAATGAAGGTTCAGCGAGTTGGAGATATATATATATATTGGTTCACGTTCGCTCAATCACTGAACCTGATTCAATGTGTGCACTGCTATATTGTTGATGTGCCCGCCATCACCTACAGCGAGATGTTTAAAAGAACACGATTATAAAGAATATGCTATTGGTGGCATTAATGCATAAACTGTCTATTATAACAATATAGATGTGTACATGGCGAGATTAATAATTTCTACAAGGGACATGGGTTCACTACAATATATATGGACGTGGGTGCAATCAATGGTTCCGATTACGTTCGGAAAGTTTGCGATTTCAAAGTCCACAATTGCGTTCAGAGCCGAACATGCGGAATTGTATGGGGGGTAGCTAGCGATAGTCATGGCTCTGTGTGTGTGTGGGTGTGTGTGTGTGCGTGAGTTCAATGCCTCTCTCTCTCTCTCTCTCGCTCCTGCGGGCAACGAGAGTGAAGTGTCTTTCTCCCGTGTCTGCGGGGCAACGTGAGTTATAAGTCAATGTTAATGTTGACGGTGGAAAGGGGAATTCACTTTTCCACAAACTGGTTGAAATTATCCGGAGGCCAATATTTGCAAATTAGTTTTAACAACTGATGGAATGGAATGTGATCGCTGGGTGGAGGGTTGGATGTCTCTCTGATCTGGTCCAGTAATTGAAGTATTGCGTGGCTGGTTAACCTGTACCGTCTAATGATTTGTGGTTCGCTTAACTGAAAATGTGTTATACGAGTTGAAAAAAATATTTCTGTCTCTGTCTTCTTTCTTCGCCTTGCTGTTATCACTGCTGCCATATCAACGTTTTCAGACTCAATGGAAATGCGCTTCGTGGTTAAGACGTGCTTTTATGAGGCGGAGAATTAGCGCGCAAATCGGAGACGTGCGCTCGCCAGGCAGTTTATTAAATACCACGCAATACATCATTAGGCGCACACCTCCCATTAAAGTGCACTTCACGCCTACGTTACCACCCACGTCTCCGTGTCATCCCACCTGTTGGCAGGACACACCCTCATAGCGTTACGTAATATGCGACTTTACTCAAATGCGCCCCCAAATGCGTAAATACCGTTTTATGTTTACGACCACTATTTTACGCCAGAAATGGGCGCAATCCTGTTAGTAAATCAGGCCCTCAGAGTCCTAACTGCCCCTAATCACGAGACAACATAAAGTGGGGCTGAATGGATATATCATAAACACTCGTGGTTAATGATAAATACAAAAGGAAAAACATTCTTGTACTAACAGGCAAGCGCAACACATGTGTTGATCACAGCCGTGTCCTAAAATCAATTATTTTTCTATGTATGACAGTGTAGGCGGAGAGTGTGTGTTGTGTGTTAGGTGTACCGTGTGAGAGTGTGTTTTGTGAGAGTATGTTGCATGTGAGAGTGTGTTGTTTGTTGTGTGTGAAAGGTGTTGTAGGTGTTGTGTGTGAGAACGTGTTGTGTGTTAGAGTGTGTTGTGTGTGAGCTGAGTAGTTCATTAGTTCAGAGCTGAAAACCAGGCCAGTGTCGCTGATGTGCTGAGCTGTGTGTGTGTGTGTGTGTGTGTGTGTGTGTGTCTCCATATGGCAGGTGGGCTGTCCTAAGCTGTGTGTGTGTGTGTCTGTGTGATTCCATATGGCAGGTGGGCTGGCCATCGCGGTGCCGGGCGAGATCCGCGGGTACGAGCTGGCACACAAGCGCCACGGCAGGCTGGCGTGGAAGGAGCTGTTCCTGCCCAGCATACGGTTGGCGCGGGAAGGCTTTCCTCTGGGCAATGCCCTGGCAAAAGCCATTTACAGCTACAGGAGAACTATCACAAGAGATAAGGCCTTATGGTACGGCCACAGTCTCAACACTCTACCCTGTTCCGTGCTATTAAAGAGGAAAAATAATTTGAATTACAAATCTGTTGCTGCTTTGTACCATGAGTCGGTTTCTTACACCGGAGGTAAAGATCATGCTGCATTAGACAACCTTAGAAGATTAGATTATGTCATTAAATGATTTCCCTGCAGGCCTATAATCACTTAGATAACACCACACCATAATAACCCTGTCACGTGGATGTTTGTTGTGGTTGATGCAGCAGGCAGCCTTTTTTCCAGAAAAGAGCAGTAAGGAAACACATGGAACAGAGTCTGGATATTTCTGTGTAGGTCTGAACCACAAGCATCCCATACTCAGTTTTTAGTAGACAGACACCTCCTGGGGATTAATGTAAATGAACTAGGCTTCTAATGCAATCAGGCCTGGCGACCTGTTCTTCACCTGTTTGATAAATACATTTCTCTGACCCTGAGATGGTTTTCTCAATGGCATACCCCCATTCCCATACCCCAATTGATGGCTGTCACTCACACCTCAGTTTGTTTCCTGACCCCACATGTCTGAGCGATGCCAGGGTGGGAACCTTTCCTTTGTGACCATAACAAAGATAAAATTACTATTTGGAAAATTACAATGAACACATGATTGGTGGTCACAGCAGATCCTTTGTCATGTTTCTCATGTTCTCTGGCAGGATATACTTGGAATTCCTTACAATCATGATTCAGGAATAATATGCAGATTCCATTACCCTTCTGTGACTATTTCTAAATAACGTACAGCCATACGACATGTGACATCAGTGGCAGCCAGCTGGTTCAGAATTTTCACCTACGTAATACTTCTCTACGATCGGTTGTTGTATGATCTTCTTTCTTCCCTCTCCCCTCTCAGTGAAGTGTTCTGTGACTCTGAGGGGAACATTCTGAAAGAGAACAGCACCATCTACTTCCGCAAACTGGCTGACACCTACGAAGCCATAGCCAATCAGGGCCCAGATGCTTTCTATCGAGGGCCAATAGCAGAGAACCTGGTGAAAGACATCCAGGCTGCGGGTAGGTTCCTACTCCATGAGCTGTGAGGTACTGGTGACATTAGCTTTCCAAACAACAGTAAAAATATGAGGAAATGGCTGTATTGCCCATAATATTTAGTCCAATCTTAGCTGTTAATGCTAAGCCTTTGCTAGACCATTGTGCCAAAAGTCGTGATAGTTTATAAAAATGTTTTCTGGGCTGTAATGATTTGACTTCAGGGATTAAGTCTGAGTCATTTGCCTGCATTGAGTCAGACATGATTATGTTTGCTGTGCATGCTTGTGTGTATATGTATCTGTGTGTGTATGTATGTGTGTGTGCTTGTGTGTGTGTGTGTGTGTGTGTGTGTGTGTGTGTGTGTGTGTGTGTGTGTGTTTGTGTGTGTGTGTATGTGTGTGTGTGTGTGTGTGTGTGTGTGTGTGTGTGTGTGTGTGTGTTTGTGTGTGGCCCTTGTGTTTGCAGTCAGCATCGGTATCAGTATCTTTGTTCTGTGTGTGTTCATGCCTGTGTGCGTGTGCATCTGTGCTGAAATGCAGGTGGCATCATCACGCTGCAGGACCTCCAGGACTACCGCCCTCTTCTAGAGGAGCCCCTGTGCGTGGGGATGGGGGAGTACAGGATGTGCACCCCCCACGCTCCTGCCAGTGGTCCAGTGCTGACCCTCGTCCTCAACATCCTAAAAGGTAGGCCCCGCTCTGCCTAATTTAGGCTATAGAGGATGCAGTCACAGCCCCCAGAGAAACAACTCGTTTTCTCTTTCATATACAGGTGGCACACACCTCACTGGTGCGTTTCTGAGCCCTCAGCAAAACCCTACTCTTAAATCTCACACAGCTTTACAACTGTAATAGAGCACTCTGTCTAGCTGTAAATAAAGACTGTGTAGTGTGTGCATGTGTGTGTGTGTGTGTGTGTGTGTGTGTGTGTGTGTGTGTGTGTGTGTGTGTGTGTGTGTGTGTGTATGTGTGTGTGCATGCCTATGCATGTGCTACAATACAATAGCTTCAATAGCGCCTCTATACTGTAAGCCCCTTCAGATAAGATGGTGAGTGTGCTGTGAATGTGAATAGAGTTCTACAGAAAGGATTTATTTCAAGAACTCACAGCGTCCCTGTGGATTTCAGAGGGTTTTCTTTATCAGTTGAGACTGAGTGCAGATTTATGCCTTAGGAATGCATCTAGTATTGACATAAACAGATGTTTTCATATTCAAGAGCATTTAAATAAAATTCAGTGAAATCACTAACAAACTGCTCCATTGCAAAAAAAAATAAAAAATAACGTTTCCGGATGTACTGTTCTCGTGCAGCATTTACAAACACAAACAAGCTCTGGATCATGAGAGATGGAGACTAGAGCAGAGATGGGCAGTATTTCAATTACTTGTATTTGAAATACTAGTTAATTTACTTTTGAGTATTTTGTAATTTGTATTTGATAGGGCCGATAAAAAATCGAATGTAATTTATAACAAAATACTTTAGAGTGGAGTAATTTTGTATTTAAAATACTCAAAATACTTTCTCCAGTGTTCTCAAAGCACATGGCAGTGACAAATCCAGATCTTGGCCGCGTCATTTCAAATCAAATGCGGAATGTTTACATCTGCTACCGTTGATTATACAGTAAATACGTTGTGAAATGAAACAAAAACACACCACAGTTAAAGTTGTATTAGTATTGATTGATTCACATCGATATGATTGGATTACATGACTAACAACTGGTGGAAAAGTAATATGAAAATATTTGTTCACTGAATTAGCGCGTTCTGTCCCAAACAGTTGCATTCCAGTTTCAAAGTTTCAGTTTCGGTTTCAGTATTTCAACGTGAATGAGAGGGAGCACAAGAACTGAGCGTCTAGCAGCGATTATCATATCATAGACATATATGATGCATGTATATGTCTGTGGGCAGGATCTCAAGCACGTGCAAAAGTTGTTGTTGTCCAATTGGAATCTAGATTCGAGAGACACATGCGCGCCCAGTCCAATTCCCAGCGGAATCGAATCGTGTATCCAGGGGTTTACATCGGAGTCCAGTCGGACTCAAGTCGGACACAAGGAATCTAGATTTGGAGAGACACATGTGTCCAATCTCCAATTTAAATCGGACTGAAATCGGAAATTGGACACATGTGTCCACATTGACTCTCATGTTAAATCCATTTTTTTTTCACAAAACAGGGCTCAGGTCGAAAACTTAGATAGCTGTCTTGATCCTTGTCAATTTATCTTCATTAGCACACTGACTAAAAGGAGGTTCTTTCAAAGAGAGAATCGAGTAGTTGCACTGAACGTTAGCAATCTTGACAGAATGTGACTTGATCAAAGTCGTGTGATGTCCTTATACGCAATTACGTATGACAAAAGCATGGTGGGGATAGCCCTCCCAGAAGCCATAGAGATTGCAATGACAGCCCTGTTTTGTGAAAACATGAAAGTCACACAGCTGCTGCCTGCAAAAATGTATATATACAAAATCAATCAAGTTGTTGTCTTTTAATAGCTTTGCTTAGTTACACTGACATTCTGTGACTGTTCTTCCTTTTTTACTGGGTTCACCAAAGCATTGTGTACATTATATAGCCCCGTAGCCAGGGCCCATAGACATATTTATGTCAATCTAAATAGTCTGAATAGCCAAGTCACATTGGCAAAAATAGTGATGTATACCTATATTCAGCAAAACAATTACACTGAGTGGTGTAATAGGCGGAATATGTGTGCGGGGGCAGGCGCGTGGTGGCGGCGGTTACAAACATGAAAAAAAGGATACGGGACTCAAATGTTTGGGAACCACTGCCTTACAACACTGACAAGGGCCCGTCATAATAGCCTGCACCTGGGCCCGTGATAACAATGTTACGCCACTGAATAGCCCAAACCTGAATGTTCTGCTATACCAAATTGAGAGAAAACTGAAAATTCAGAAAAAGTACTTCCTGTATTTTAAAAATACAAAATACATGTATTGTATTTTGTTACATTTTCTGGCAACAGTATTTTGTATTTTATTTTGATACATTTATTTGAAGGGTATTTTGTATTTTGTATCAAATACATTTTGATGTATTTTTGCCAATCTCTGGACTAGAGAACACACACTCTTCTTTTGGGCTGGTCCTAAAACCCATCCCATTTCTAAAGGCCTGTCCACACTACCAATACTATAATAATAACTGTAAATAGTTTTACAGTTAATATCACTGTAGCTCATAACAATGGCAATGTCCACACCGCACATTATAACAATGATGAGAAGAATGATGTTGTTGGTCAGCAATTTCAGAACGATTGTTTGAACGATAAAAAAGGTGAGAGCCGATGAGAATCGGTCGAATTTTTAAAGGCATCACATTAAAACATGAATGATAAGTCTGAGAGGCTTTCCCAGTTGGTCAATGTGGACGCTCATATCATGTAGTGTGTAGTACAGGGTTAGACCTCTGCACCATTAGAGGGGGTAAGTCTTACACACAGAAACCTGGAGCTGAAGTAATACTATCTGCCCCGCTCTACGCCCACACCTACTCAGCACCTCCTCCTGTCTCATCCTCCACCCAACCCCGGCCCCCTCCTTTCTCCCTGTCCTCACCTGCCTCCCTAAGCACCCCACCACCACCACCACCTCCTTCCCACACTCCTCTCTCCGCTCTTGTGCTCCTGTCTTCCTTTCCTGTCCCCCCCTCTCCTGCTCCTTCCCACACACCTCTCTCTCCACTCCTCCGCTTATGCCCCCCCCCCACACACACACACACACAGGAAGGAGGCTTTGATGCTTTGGCTCTAATTGGGTTCAGAGACGTCTCTGGGAAGCCCTCACTCTGTCATGGCAGACAAGACCCTCTGTCTGTGCCAGGGGATTTACCACA
>NC_137909.1:11208844-11228844 GCF_963457725.1 Sprattus sprattus
TACTACTTCTCAGTGATTAGAGTAGTGTAAGTGAAGTACACAGAGAAAGTGAAAATACACAATACAGTAAAAACACTACCCAAGACCAATGCAGATGAAAATATTATTTACGTAATTCTCTCCATATACCTAAATCAGTCAACATGTCAACATGGAGAATCACAACAAAACATGTCCCAGTTTTCATGCTACTTCAGTAGTGTGCATAACACTAGCCTGACGATGTCATACTCATAATTCTAGTCAGAATATGAGTCTGAGACCGGACTATTGGGCTGTGATTATGGGGCGTGTTTCAACGAACCAGGAAAGAAAATTCCTCTTCGCTGAATTGGATACCTAGAACCAATCAGAGCAACGTAGTATTTCCATCTGATAGATTAAACTTTTACCTGATCCCGTAGGAAGGACGGCAAAAACATCTTTTCAATCGACAAATGCCTTGATCGCGTTTCTCTGTTCCTCTTTCAAAATGAATGCGCTGTCATATCTGTTGGGATATGCCTGCTCACGTTACTTAATTAGCACTCAAGGCTAGAAGCTACCATTCGTTTGAATGTTTTTTTTTTCTACGCGTTAGCATAACCTATCAATAATGCTCTAGAGTGCTTCAGTTAAGACCTATAATCCTGGGCAACACTCGTTTTGCGCATACACAACTAACCGAGTCAATGTAGACATACAAAAGTCGTGTAGATAGCTTAAATCATGTAAAATATGTCCCACTAAGCTTCCGAGACGGCGCCATCTTTGTTCGATGTATACCGGTATTCTATCTATATCTGTCCATCAACGTATAAAGCCCGCCCTTACCATTTGAATGGTCAGATCACTTTTCGGGGCCGTTTAAACCCTCCCAACTAACTCGACTCCAGACTGAATCTCCCAGTCCAAAAATTTTGTGGGCGGAGTTCAGGCTGGTATCCAGGCTAGCATAACACTGTAAGCTCAGCAAAAATCAGACAAAGGTGAAAAGATGCTTCCAATACAGGTTACAATTCTATTTACAGTAAAATGTACAGATTTGTCAGTGTCGCCAGTGTTGACTGAGGGACCTGATGGATATTACTGTATTGAAAATGGCATGGTCACCGATAATGTTTACTTATATTTCTCTGAGCCTGATAGCATTACGTATTTGCCAAAAGCATGTTTATGATCTCTATATCTTGTTCTTGCGTGAATATGGGCCTGTCCTCCTTTCAAGTTTACTGTATTTGATACATTTGGTCTTCTTCTTCTTTGAGCACATTTTCCTCCTACTACAGGTCTTCCTCTTCCTCTACTTCCACCTTGACCTCAGCCTCATGGCATGGCCTCGGCCTCTTCCTCCTTCTCCTCCTCTGTGGATTCCCCCTCTCACCCTCACTCTTCTTCTTTTGATTCCTTCCATTTTGGTTGAAGACAGATTACAGTTACTCATCTGCTGCATTTCTATAGTGCTTAAACCTGTTTGTTGTGTCTACAATTAAGCAATCATGTGTTTGGGCACTTGATGGCTGTGTTTATTTGACCGGCTTATAGGTGTGGTAACTTGACAGAGTGTTTTGGAATTGCAAGGAAGTGACCTCTTGATATACATCTGTGTCTAAAGCATAAAAGTGTGTTTAGTGCTTTGCAAATCACTTGTGTGTATGGTTTCGCAAAAAGTGTGATCTGAGCCGTTGTTTTGCTCCTTAAGTGAAGGTTTTGATATTTGTGTTACACTTTTGATTTTAGTGTGTATCCGATTGTAAAAAACTGTAAATGTACAGGTGTTTAAAGGAGCAGTCTGTGATTCTACTCCAACATCCGTTTTGTCAAATTCAGCTAATTGCTCCTCATGGTCCTCTAGCTGTCATTTCAGTTTGTGCATTCAGAAAAAAACTGGTATACAGTCCTGGCTCTGTAGAAAACAAACCGAGACCTAAACAATCCAGCCAATCAACACAGTGCTTCCGGAGCAACCTTTTGACCAGACTGTCTTAAATTCTCCATATTTAACCTTGCAGATTTTTTAAGATAATTAACAGATTTACAGACAGTCAACTCCACTCAATTAAAATTAAACACATGTTTAGTTTTCCAGACATATGCTAATAATCTTTATCAACTATCCTGATATGTTATCAGTGTTTCTGTTTAATCTTTTTCACAAGCCATCTATTATCTTCTTCAGTTTTGGGTCTAAAGTCATGTCTAACTCAACGGGGATCCTCTTAAACAACGAGATGGATGACTTTAGCTCGCCTAACATCACAAACAGTTTTGGGGTCGCCCCCTCACCAAATAATTTTATTATACCAGGTAAGCACAGCATCTCCATTGTGGAGCGTGAAGTGTTCTTGTGACTGTAATGCACTGTGTAAGCCCGACTTCACCCTGCACACAGAGTGATCATTTTGCTGTTGTTTCTTCAGGTAAAAGGCCGTTGTCTTCGATGGTTCCAACAATCTTTATGGACCGGAACAACGATGTGAAAATGGTACTTGGAGGCTCTGGTGGTACGAAGATCACCACAGCAACTGCTTCTGTGAGTTTCTATCTCGTCACTGCTCTTCAATTATCAGTGGATCTCTTTACTGCATCTGATTACTGCTCTTCCAGTGCCACTGCCTCTCCTCACTGCCTCTCCTCACTGCACTAACTAACCGCATCTGATTACTGCTCTTTTTGGCCGTCCTTTTGGCTAGAAAAGTGCCTGGGACATAGACGGGATCCTACCTGCCTATTGTGTGGTCCGCCTCTGCTATTACGATGAGCAAAACCTGAATATTAATGCGCCATATTTCATAGGTTCCTGGGATTATGTAGAGATTCAAACTAAAATGCTGAAACATGCTAAAAACAAGTAGTATGTACATGGCAGTGGATACAGAACTCTGCACAGAAGAAAAAAATCATTCTGTGCAAATATAAGAGATGTTCTAGTGACAGATGTCTTACCCAGGCCACGTCACGGTATAAATGCTAATTTCACGATGTTAGCCACTGACATCAACAAATTTGTTCGACAAACTTAGCTGCAACTAGCTGGCTAGGAAGATGTAACATTTCTGACATTTGTAGAAGAGCATGTATTTTAGACCGCTAGCATACCGAACAAAGTTTATGACCTCAAACTGGGGGCTCAAACAGCTACATTGCAACACTTTGCACACTAACTTTACACAAGACTTTAATTTTCATGTTTTACATCCATTTTCATCCATCAACTGGTGATTAAGCACTTTGTTTGAAAAGCTTTCTATCAACAGTAGGCCACCTGGTGTGTCTTGCTCGGGCCAGAGACAAGATGAGCTCCACCTGCCCCATACATCTTTCCTCATGTCTTGTGGAATTAATATTCACTGTGCTCTTGCTCAATGGTTTCCAGGTTATCCTCCATGCTCTTTTCTTCAACTACGATCTGGAGAAAGCCGTGGAGGAGCCTCGCATTCACAACCAGCTTAGCCCCAACACCACGTACGGAGAGGCCGACTTTGACCTGGTGCGTGGAAAAACATCACCACGCCACACAAAACTCTATTTAAGTTCAAGCGAAACAAAACACTGCATCACACCTCCAGACTTAAGACACATGCACGGAGAGACCAGTTTTGACCTCACCATATACATCACCAAGCTACACAAAACACCAGTAAACTCCACACCACGCCACACAGCATCACACATAATCACATAAACACACTTCACCACATCATACATCATGCACCATCACCAAACTGACATCACATCAGTTCACATCACTTAAAGGTGCAGTGTATCAGTCTATTAGCAGAAATGGAATATATGGGCCATTCTACCGAATTGGTGCAAAGTCACATCGGAAATATTTTGAATTTTTTTATGTTTTATTCCCAAAACTTTGTACGTATGTATATTGTACCATATCTAAAGTTCACATATCTAGTAAAAGAACAGTCAATTTTTATATTGTATTTTCAGAATGTGTTGGAATGTTTTTCCTCTTCCAAAAATTGTCACTACCGAAACATCACATTTACTATAGTAAAAAAGTATTATTATTGACCTGTTCAGATTGTGTTTCCTTCCCTTCTCTGAAGAGTATTTTTACAAATATTTCTTGAAGGTTTTCACAATGAAATTCATAAAAATGAAATTTCAAGTTCAATTTATACAATTTATCTGTTTCGGTAGTGATTACACTGTGTTGGTAGTGACTGCACTGTTGGATGGATGTTCATTTCTCTCCCAAAATCTTCCAAAAGGTGCTCTGGGCCGCCCTTTAGTCCACACAACACATTTATTTAAAAATTATGGGATTGAACTACTTACCATTTCATTTTGTCACTACCGAAATCATCTGGTCACTACCATATGTTTCGGTAGTGACTGTTTCGGTAGGGACAATTGTAGCTAACTTTAAGCATAAATAAAGAATTCTAGGAAGCACACGGCTTGCAAACACATTTTTGAAGAGGTGTACACACATACAAACATAAGATTTTGCATGAAACCCCAAAAGGTTTACTTAATTGAAGAAAACATGGGTTTCGGTAGTGACCATTCTTAAGGTTACACGTCGATTTTCAGACTTTGGAACACATTTATATAAAAACTATGGGATTTATCTACTTACCATTCAACCATGAGGGACAGGGATGCAGTGTCACTGCATGGTCAAAAATGCAGGGTCGTGGCTAAAACACAGGCTGAGCCAATGGACTAAAACTCTTGTGTTTCGGTAGTGACATGAAAACTAGGGTCATGATTTTTTGAGTATAGTTAATTGATTTAAAAATTAAACCCACAAAAAAATTAAATATTCCAAGTTCTGTTTCAACCCAATCATAAAGATCTTTGAAATGAAATCATTGAAAAAAAAATCTAAAAAAATTGAAAAGTGTTATTTAAAGGCATTGAAATTTAGATGTCAGGGTTGGGGACAGCTACTTCCCAATAGAAAGTACCCTATAAATGATGATTTTGTATATATTTAGCTTATCACTATCTCATTTAATGCATTGGGTTTATATAGACCATAACATTTTCTTAGTAAATATCTATGCCTAAATACCTAATTGTTTTGTAAATAGTTTTTATTGTTGAGGGACTGCATATTACAGAAATTAGGTAGAATGGCCCATATAGTTCCTAATTATGTTTTCATTAGCGTATAATCACCTGTAACTAAGAATCGTTAGCTTTTAATGGGCCCTTTATATCTACATAGCAAGCGTGTCCTCTTCCAGAGAGACTGCCATGTTGCACTGCCATGTTTCTACAGTAGCCCAGAATGGACAAACACAGGCTCTAGAGAGGGCCTTTCGCATTTGTATAGCAACTGATGGCCACTATAGGTTACCCTAGACATGTTTAGGATAGACATAGACGTAGACTAGTCATAGACACATGCTTGCTAATTTTTAGTTTAGCTGTAAATGTGAGTCATATCGTCCCCATACCGACACTTGTGGTCTCATTGTGTGTCTAATATCCATGCAGAGCATTCTGGAAGGGTTGAAGCAAAAGAACCATGTGACAGGCCTGCTGACATCGGTGGGAGCCGTGGTGCAGGCGGTGATGAGAGAAGGCGATGGCATCGTTGCGAAGTCCGACCCCAGGAAAGGAGGATACGCAGCAGGATACAGATAAAAACAAACACACACTTAAAAACACACACATACATACAAACATACACACATAAACAAACACACACAAATACACACATGCAGACACACACAAACACACGCATACAAAAACACACATACAAACACATACAAACACATACACACACAAAAGCAAAAAAACATACACAGAAATAAGCACGCAGGTATGCAAATACAGACACACACACACGCAGACACACACACATACATATAGACAAACACACACACATTCATCGCATGTAAAAACACAGTATCATATAATAATTTATATATTTATGAGGATATTGTCTGGGAACATTCCTGATGGATGCCAAAATGTGTGAAGATTTTCTGAAACTCAGGGACGACAGAGAGCCTCATTGCAGCTTCTCATGTAAGGCATCTAGAATGTAATTAAAATAATTGAAAGCTATGGTTGTATTCAATATTCTAACAGGGCCATAGCCTTAGCCCTAGCGTTTAACATAAATTGTTAGTTATTTAGTTAGTTGAGTTTTGAATGCAAAAAATGATTGCACTTTGTTATAGATCTACATATACTTTATGTCCTTTTGTGTCGTTTCATTCTGAACTTGATCCTTTATTGCCATATACTGTACATGGTAAAGCTTTAAACACAAGTGGTGTATAGGGCATCTGAAGGTCTTTAAACTTTTTTTTTTTTTGCACACAAATGCTTAAACTGCACTTTTTGATGTACATCCTACAGTATTTATTCTTTGTATAGCAAACAGACTCTATATGATTGTGGTAAATAAAACTGAAACTGTATTTGCTGTTGAGCTTGGTAAATTCCCTGTCACAGTTTTGCCTCCTTCTCCTGTGCCTGACCTTTCATTTAGCAGTCTGATGAGGCAGTGTCCATGTGTAGTTGTAGTGGACACAATGCAAAAATACTGATCATATATTTATGACTAAAACAGTGGTTTAGTGTGTGTGTGGGGGGGGGGGAGGCGCTCTACAGTAAGGGGGGCAGGGGTTGAAGGCAAAACAAAAACATTTGAGGACCCTTCGCAACCAACAACTGGTCAAATTAAGAATGGCAATGTTCTTACAGCAGAGTGGCCTGTGGCTAACTTATTTGGTGATGAGTTAATACCCTACTTTGTACTTATATAATACATATACGGTGTATATATAATGTACTTATATATACTTACATGTGGTCAAGGCTTTAGCCTTTGTGGCAGAAGGGTAAGCTAGCCTGATTGTTAATACAGCGGACATGTGCCTTACATGAACCGCTCTAAAGAATGGAACAATATGTAGCAAATCATAAAACCATAATTGATCCCAACAAATTTTATCTGTAAAATCTGATCAAATGTTTAAGTTTAAATGATTGATGACATCAAATTCAACACCTTTAACAGTTCAAATGTAGAATAAAGTCTAAGAAAAGTTATGCAGTTGTTTTGTATTACAGTTTTTTACAATCGGATACACACTAAAATCAAAAGTGTGACACAATTATCAAAACCTTCACTCAAGGAGCAAAACAACGGCTCAGATCTGCACAACTATAAGCCCATTTAAACATCACACTTTTTGCGAAACCATACACACAAGTTATTTGCAAATCACTAAACACACTTTTATGCTTTAGACACAGACGTATATCAAAAGGTCACTTCCTTGCAATTCCAAAACACTCTGTCAAGTTACCACACCTATGAGCCGGTCAAATAAACACAGCCATCAAGTGCCCAAACACAACAACAAACAAACAGGTTTAAGCACTATAAAAATGCAGCAGATGAGTAACTGTAACCTGTCTTCAACCAAAATGGAAGGAGTCAGAAGAAGAAGTGAGGGTGAGAGGGGGAATCCACAGAGGAGGAGAAGGAGGAAGAGGAAGAGGCCGAGGCCATGCCATGAGGCTGAGGTCAAGGTGGAAGTAGAGGAAGAGGAAGACCTGTAGCAGGAGGAAAATGTGCTCAAAATGTATCAAATATTGTAAACTTGAAAGGAGGACAGGCCCATATTCACGCAAGAACAAGATAGAGAGATCATACTGTAAACATGCTTTTGGCAAACACGTAATGCTATCAGGCTCAGAGAAATTCAAGTGAACATTATCGGTGACCATGCCATTTTCAATACAGTAATGTCTATCAGGTCTCTCAGTCAACACTGGCAACACTGTATCCT
Source organism: Sprattus sprattus (assembly GCF_963457725.1). Lineage (NCBI taxonomy): Eukaryota > Metazoa > Chordata > Actinopteri > Clupeiformes > Clupeidae > Sprattus > Sprattus sprattus. The sequence continues at coordinate 11,216,608 of NC_137909.1, forward strand.
AAAAAGACATCAGGGTAAAATGCAACTTTATTTGTACTGTATTTTAATTTTTTTTTCTGATCTTTTTTTTACTGTAAATGAAATTGTAACCTGTACTGGAAACATCTTTTCACGTTTATCTGATATTTGTTGAGCTTACAGTGTTATGCACACTACTGAAGTAGCATGAAAACTGGGACATGTTTTGTTGCGATTCTCCATGTTGACATGTTGACTGATTTGGGTATATGGAGAGAATTACGTAATTAATATTTTCATCAGCATTGGATCTTGTGTAGTGTTTTTACTGTATTGTGTATTTTCACTTTCTCTGTGTACTTCACTTACACGAAGTAGTATTGCTAAAAGTCTTTTAGGTTTATAACAGAAGTGTGTAAGTGGTACAAACAGAATTCAGTATATGCAATGTGTGTGTTTCATATGGTAACAAAATATGGTTTTGTTAAATGAGTGTATAGATTTTACAAGAGTGTTTCATTTTGCAATGGATCTGATGTTTTTGCTCATTGGGTGTGTGGTTGTGCTTATTGTGTGAGGAGATTGAAGAACAAAACCAAGCAGTCAAAATTGTGTGTATCCGATCGTAACAAAAACTGTAAATGATGTGAGCATCTCTATCTTTGGACCATGGTGTTTAGAGGATTAGGTTTTTCTCATTGTCAAAGGGGGGCCTTTCATAAAAAGTTTGGTAACCACTGGACTAAGATTAATGACATTATGCAGACATCTGTAATGTCAGTCTAAGTGTATTAATACTGTGTCTGTGTGTGTGTGTGTGTGCCTGTGTGCATGTGTGTTGTGTGTGTGTGTGTGTGTGTGTGTGTGTGTGTGTGTGTGTGTGTGTGTGTGTGTGTGTGTGTGTGTGTGTGTGTGTGTGTGTGTGTGTGTGTGTGTGTGTGTGTGTGTGTGTGTGTGTGTGTGTGTGTGTGTGCGTGTGTGTGTGTGAGTGTGTGTTTGAGAGTGAAGTGTATACACACAGCAAGGACATGTCATTCTCTGAGATCTGCTGTTTAAGCTTCAAAGGAAGACAGGGAAAAAGAGTAAAAGAGATGTGTCAGGCATGGGAGTATGTGTATGTGGAGCCCCACCCACAGCTGAGAGTAACTTAGAAGCTCTCAATTAGCAACAATGTCAGCTGCATAGAGCTCCCAACACCAACTGCCTTTGAGAGAAGCATCAACACCAACTGCCTTTGAGAGAGGCATTATTCAGTTGAGAGAAAGGGAAATGATTGTGGGAGGATGGGATCGGAAGGGAGGTTCAAAGAGCATAGAAAGGGGGGACTCGACTGAGTAACGTTGTTCCAACCTCTGAGGCTTTGCACACACACACACACACACACACAGACACACACACACACACACACACACAAACACACACACACACTCACACAGCCGCAGTGAAATATTTCGACTCCTGACCTTTTCGTTTGGCCCATGCCTCTCGCAGTAAAGCCTTAATTTCCACCTGAGCCAGCCTGTCTGTGCGGCTCTCCACTGGGAGTAACATTAGCCCACCGCCTCTGATGTACTGCACATGCTGCACATGCATTTGTCACACCCTCCTCCTGACCAGCACTCTCTTTCTCCCTCTGTCTCTCTCTCCCTCTCTTTCTCTCTCTCTCTCTTTCTCTCTCTCTCTCAGTGTGTGTGTGTGTGTGTGTGTGTGTGTAACCGTGAAAGAACAAACAATTGTGAGGGAGGGAGGGACAGAGCTGCAAAATGGTCTTGATTCTTCCCATGAGGTGTTGTGGTGTGGAATTTAGATGTTTCTCCTATCTCTCTCTCTCTGTCCCACACTCTTTCACTCTGTTCATGTGTGTGTGATTGTGTATGTAATGCTTGCCTGATATGTGTCATAATGTGTGTCTATGTCTATGAGAGAAATGTGTCTCTGATGTGTGTGTATAAGATATTTTCAGTACTTTGTGTGTGGCATATATATTTTTACCTCTTAGGCACCTTATGAGGTTATACTGTGCTGTGTGTGTGTGTGTGTGTGTGTGTGTGTGTGTGAGAGAGAGTGATGTCCATTCTCCTTTTGTGTGCTTTGAGGTGTGGCAGGCTGACAGTGGCTTGGGAAGGTCAGACCCCTGCTGTGTCCAGGTGTCCTGCTGTGTCTAACAGCAGGCTGTCAGACCATTTAGACCTGTCAGAGCACTCTACATGTGGCCCTCTCTACACACAGACCATTCCACATACAGACCCCTCTACCTGGAGGCCACTCTACTCACCGACAACTTAACACACGGACCACTCTACGCACAGAGCACTCCTCATGCAGACCACTTTACATACAGAGCACTCTGCATGCTTACCTCTCTACATGCAGACCATCTCCTGTATCTCTCCTTAGAGACGGGTCTGTTTCTCATCCTACTGCTGACCTCTCCATACTCGGACCAGTGTCTTCGGAGAGAGCAGAGACAAACACTGACAAGGCAGAACCAACCCGCTCTGTGGAAAACACACTGTTTTTTCCCCTTTATTACGGTGAACATGAACACATGTGAAAGAGTGTTTGGGCCGCAGGGCTGGAGTGTTCCACGTCCTCTCCTTTGTTTTCTGCTAACAGTTTGGGTCCCAACAGTGATTTTCAACAGGCCAGTGTGGGGATTAACTGCAGCATTGCATAATTCAACTGTAAATAAACACTTCAGTTAATAAATGCTTTGTAAAAAACGGAATATATAGTGCATCATGTAACAAGTCATAAATGTTTTATAAGTACAGTAAACCTTGCATGATGTAACATTTAGTACACATTTGACTAACATACCAGTTTTCTATTGTAACACCACTGGCTGAACCAGCACTGCCAGAGTGTGTAAGTAAGTAAGTAAGTAAGACTTTATTTATATAGCACATTTCGTACAAGAGTTGCAATTCAAAGTGCCCCTGCGTGTGTGACTCTGAACCAGGGTTGGTTCTGATCCAGTGCATCTGTATTATGTCAGGGCTGGATAGGATCCATTTCACTGTTCTGAGCGTGGGAACACACACACAACCTCCCCCTCTCTGTGTTGGCATGGTAGAACATTCATCAGAGATTCATTTTATTGTTATTGTGTGTGTGTGTGTGTGTGTGTGTGTGTGTGTGTGTGTGTGTGTGTGGGTGTGTGCGTGTGTATGTATCTGTGAGTGTGTGTGTGTGTGTGTGTGTGTGTGTGTGTGTGTGTGTGTGTGTGTGTGTGTGTGTGTGTGTGTGTGAATGATTCATTAATTGTGTGTAGTTCAATTATGTGACGGAAGGGTCCATTAGTTGTGTTTTTGTGTGTTTGTGTATACGTGTGTGTGTGTGTGTGTGTGTATATATATATATGTGTGTGTGTGTGTGTATATATGTCTGTGTGTTCATTTGATTTGTGTAGATTACTTGTGTGTGTGAATGGTTCATTAGTTATGTATAGTTTTCTTGTGTGTGTATGTGACCAGTGTGTGGTGGAGAGGGCGATTATGAGGCCTCTCCTCTCCTCCTCTCTCTACTTCTCTTCTCTCTGTCTCTCCCCCCCTCCTCCTCCCCTCTCTCTCTCTATCTCTCTCTCTATATATATATATATATTAAAATGGTGAATAAGCAGGAGGCAGAAGTGAGAGTCATAAATACTTCATCAATACTTCATCAATACTTCATCGTGCCGCCTGGTGAGCCATGGGGTGTTGGGTACAGGGCGGCATCTGCATGTTTTAGTAATGCACATCTGTCACCTCACCGGGCCCTCTTCTGGGTTAGCCTCACTCTGCATAACTCTCCTCCATGGATAGAGCTCTCTCTTCCTCTCTCTATCTCTCCCTCTCTTTCCCTCTCTCTCTTTCTCCTTCTCTCTCTCTTTCTCTCCCTCTCTCCATCTCTCTCTCTCTTTCTCTCCCTCTCTCCTCCCTCTCTCTCTTTCTCACACACACATACACAGAGGGTAGGTCCATTAGTCCAAACTGGGGGGAACACACACACACACACACAAACACACACACACACACACACACACACACACACACACACACACACACACACACACACACATACACACTTATTGTTTAAGGGTACTACTAAGTGTGGTATTGCAGTATAAGATTTCTTTGTCATGTTTGGGTTAATTTCAATGGTCTCAGTGTGAGAGGTACAGTGGACTCAGTCCTGCAGCTGAATAGATTTGTTTTTAACATATATCACAGAAACATGGGAATTCTGGACTCTGTACGCTGCAGGTCACTTAGTAGCTTCCACCTGACAAATAAATTGTGATGCTCTGATCAACTGTGGCCTCTCAAGAAATTATTAACAAGAGAAGGATTGTGGTGTTACTGCAACGATTGGCTAGGATTCGTTTCAAACCAAAAAGCAATGATGAATTGAATGAATCACCTGGGTTGAACATGCTGCAGTAGAACTGGAGCATTGCCTTATACAGCGGTGGATTGCCGCCAGCCTCTGCACTGAATGGTTATACTGAGATTGTGCAGCTGCTTGGCACTGGGTCCCTGTACCAGTTCAGTCTAACACGCTGGAACTAGTAACAGGTTGTGTCCATGGAATACGCCCAAAAACTAGAAGACAGCCGTGGCAATATCACGAGTGGCACTATTCCTAGAAACAAATTACTAAGAAGTACATCAGATTGTAAGCATCCAGAAGAAATGACCCAATGTCAGCCTACCTAAAAGGTAGCAATATAGCATTGAAAGAACTGGGACTGAGGCTGAGTTCCTAAATTCAGAATAATTAAGTTTACCAAGACAGGGTCCTTTAAAAAAAAAAAAGAAAGACGAACACACAGAAACCTTCACCTTCACAAACCTCCACTACCAGTTCCATCATTTGTCTGGAAAGCGGTTCCTTACATACACTCATACACACTCACGCACACACTCACACACACACCAACACACACACACACACACATACTCACACACACACACAGACGCACACTCTCACACACACACTCACACATACACACACACACACACACACACACGGAGGGCACTCTTCAGTACCAGTGCACCTTTCCCACCACGTGTTGACTGGGTTCAGCCCTCAGCTCTTTTCATTAGGCATTAAATCAGAGAGGAGGGTAATGGATTGGGGCTCCTGGTAATCTATGTGATGGGGAGTGCTTGAGAGATTTAAATGCAATGTGCAATGGAGCAGCTACTGGTGGGATCAATAATGCAATAAAGGCAGGAGGGGTCTTACCCTGTGCCATGAAGTGTAATAGCTGACTGAGGGATAACCTTATTTCATTGTGTTCTTTGGTTATATAGGTGATGGACACTTGGGGGGAAGGTTTCACACTTACTTACTGTCATTCCCGTGGTGATTTCAAACAAAATAATATCAATGTGCGGGTCATTTTAGGGAAGTTCAGCATCAGGTATTCAGGACAGGTTTTATTGCGCCGGCCTTATAAATAAGAGGTGAACCTTAATATTGTCTTTTACTAGTTCATGGTCCAATTTCCTTTCTAATTTTGCTTATTGAAATCAAATGAAGTAGTATTGTAGTCAGTAAGTAGCATTAGTTAAAATAGAAAGCTGTATAGTGTTTTAAAAGTGAGCAGAATATGAACAACACAGAGTCATAGTTTTTTGTCATAGTTATGACATCAAAAACCACATGTAAGTTTTGAATAATATGGAAAGACAAAGAGAAGACCTGATGTACAGCTTTCCTCATCCACATCACAAACTACACCGCTACACTGATGTTCAGTATCACCATGGAATATTACGCAAGCAATCTGATTGACACTTAAATGGCATGTTTATAGTCAGTGCCGCATACAAAATATGCTTTCCAGTAAAAAGAATAAAGGAAGAAAATATGAAATAGTCCTGGCCAGGTACAAATATACGTTTATTTCCAGAAATAGATAAGTCAAGGAATAAACTAAGAATGGTATGGTAATAAATCTAAGAATGGTATAGGCTCACCTTTCACTTGGAAAAAGTAAGAGAAGAAGATGGTGCTGGGGTGGAACGCATGAAATGGCTATACCACGCTAAGGAGAGAGCCATGTTGGTGGAATGTAGTCTTTTTCTCTTCTCTTTTTTTAAGCATACAGAGTTGGGATAAAACTGTCCAACCTCTGGAATACCAACAGGAGACGGAGCATGGGTATGAGCATGATGTATCCTTTCATTTTGGGTCGTTGCTGCGAGAAGTACATTTCGGGACTCAAACTACATAAACTGATTCTATGCCACGTTGGAGTTTACTGACTGTGGAGTGAATCACATTTTTCTCTGGTTTTTGAAGGTTTTAATTTTTTTTGTTTCGGATATTGCCGTCCAAAACAGACTTAAAGAATGAATTACGAAGAGACAGTGATTGCTTCTTTTTAGACTTGGCTCATCCACCTTTCATATATCTTAATTAAGTGAATAAAATAATAATCGAAAGAGTGTAGAAATAGTGTTTGGTGAACTTTTTGGTTAAGTGTTCCATGGTAATATTTCAAAAAGATACACAAGGACACTCATACCACAACATGTCACTTCGTTATTTATTCATCATCTTTCAAGAGCATGAACAAAAACATTCAAAATTATGTTCTGAATTACAAAAAGTATAAAAGCATCGACTATGAAAATACTGTAAATCACATATGAACAGAAAACAACACAATAGAAAAATGGCAAAAAAATAGCAAAAAGCTTTAAAAACAGAAAGACCTTTACATTTTCAACTCAAGTTGGGCTCTGGTTGCGTGTGTATTTAGGCACAACTACTTCTGAACTATAGGCAGAAGCATGTGTTAGACGTATACACACACACACACACACACAGACACACACACACACACACACACACACACACACACACACACACACACACACACACACACATATACCCACACACACACGCGCACGCGCACACACACACACACACACACACATACACACACACACGTGTGTGTATGTATAAAGGCAAAATGTTCTTCAAAGGATGGACTCAAATCACTCCCCATTCCACCAATGACCTCTATATGGAGTGAATATGGTTCACAGTATCTGTAAGGTGTATGTATGTATGAATGGATATGTGTGTTCTGCTAACTCTGGAGGACAGGAAAGAGGAAGAGAGGCAGTGAGTGGGGTGTGGGGGTGGGGTGATGGAGGGTGTTAGCAGAGAGCCCAGAGAGCAGGTAAAGGCAAATTTATGGTCGTCCGTTTACAGAGACACGGATAGCCCTCTCCGTCTTTGCAAACCCTCTCCGATAACCTCTCTGTGGCCTGAAGGCACCTCCCAAATTTTGTAACTATCCTTCTCTGTCAATATGTCAATACATCGCTGTTTACCTTGTGGGTAGTAATAATGTTAACATTAGATAGCTGGCTCAGACACCTCTAAGCAAAAAACTTTTTAGGTACAACTTTTAGGTACAAATACGACCATCTGCAGATCTTTTTTTTGTATTGCTTTGCGCACCCAACAACCGACGTCCGTGGAAGCAACTGCGTGACCATGCAGTAACAGAGTCGTAGAAGTATATTTTGGCCTTAAGTCTGGAGGACAGGAAAGGAGGAAGAGTGGCAGTGAGTGGGGGATGGAGGGTGGGGGGGGGGGTGATTGAGGGTTAGAGAGCAGACAACTCTGGAACACATCAAGCTCAGATATGGCTCCGATCTGTATGGGATGGTGTGTGGGGTATGGGATGGCAGATTCGGGGTCAAAATAGCTTCTAAAAGTGGTTGGCAATATGTGTGTGTATGTGAGTGTGTGGCCACGCACATGTGGTTTGTGAATGTGTGTGTGTGTGTATGTTGGGTTGGGGAGAATAAGGTTGAGTGCTGACTGACTGGAGAGCCCCTATTTGCTGACAGTGCTTAGAGATCCCACTGGTCATGGGGTTGTAGAGTGTAAGGAGACTGCCATCAGCCACAGCTAAGTAGGGGGTGCTGGTCTTCCACTGGTCCGTCAAGGGTTCTGGTCTGGTCAGGATGAAGCCACTGGCCTGTCACTGGTTAGTAGCCGGACACTTTCCCCCCCTTCCTGGCATCAGACACAGCCTGGATGCTGCCTCTCTCCTTCGAGACGGCGTTCACCACGTTCAGGAAGAAGGGCCAGTTCCCCTTCTTATGCCCCAAACTCAGCAAGGCCTCCTTCACTGCCTAACAGGGACACACACATTGAGTGCCTGATTGCCCCCTCACTCGCAATCATTTCTGACATGATGGCTTAGTTTGCTGCTCCCACAGAACTATTACAATCAAAGACAGCCGCAATAACAAGGCAGTCATCAGCTGGTAAGGGCTTATTCAGCAGTGGTTAGACAGCACGTAGCCTAATGGCGCACAAGTTATTTTGAAAAAAAGGAAATGTGTACCTTATCAAATCCGTTCTCAAAGTCGACATCATTATTGCCAAGCACAAAAACGATGGGAGACGCAATCGCATCCTGAAGACTCATCCCCAGCCACAGGTGGTTTGCTATGGACTGACAACAACATGGATAAATAAGAGAGATGGAGAGAGAGAGAGAGAGAAAGAGAGGGAGGATGAATTGAGTGAGAGGAGAGAGATGAGGAAGAGAGAGGGGTGAGAGAGAGATAGAGAAAGCAAGACAGCAAAAGATATGTTGAATGACAGAGATGGAATGAAAAGAGAGAATGTCTGTGTGTGTGTGTGTGTGTGTAAGAGAGAGAGAGAGAAAGTGAGGCAGCACAAGAAGAGGAGGCAGCGACATACAGTGAGAGATAACTGAGTGAGAAATTATAATGGCCATGGTTATGATCAATCTGACATGGATGGTTTACACTGATAGACAAAGAGAGAGAGAGCGTGTGTGTGTGTGTGTTTGTGTGTGTGTGTGTGTGTGTGTGTGTGTGTGTGTGTGTGTGTGTGTGTGTGTGGTTTTGTGTGTTACAGCTGCAGTTTGTGCTGTAGGGGACGCTTACCAGGGCCAAGGCAGAGGTAATGAGGCTGCCCCCTGATCCACCGATCACCAGGGTCTTCTTCTCGGAGTGCAGGATCACCGGAGCCATGGAAGACGGTGGCTGCTCACCTGAAAGCATAGCACACAACATGGAAACACACCAAGCAGCTGATGGAGAAATGCAATACATTGTTATTCTATTTTTAATCTGAATGCTTATCCTGTTTTACTGAGGCATACCATCTGTTTTTACTGATAGTCAAACAAACTGTTCTTTCTTTCAAGGACATGTTTGAGAGCACTTCTGTAGTGATATGAAACAGATATATCAACATCCTGGGACAGAATTACACTCCGTGTCTACTCACATAAAGGCTGGCTGCGCCCAGCTCACCTTTGGAGTTTGTTCATGATATTTGGTTGTGACACTCTCCCTCTTTTGCAAAAGATGAAGCGCTGGTATAATTCTGATTGCTGGTCTCTGTCTCATTAATATTAACATCTTTATATTAATTTATCTAACAGCAGCTTACCTGCCCAAACCATGAAAACACACTTAGTGGGCATTAGCTGGGCAGTGGAGACTGTTGGAGAGTGGGCATAGAGTGGGCATTAGCCTGGCAGTGGAGACTGGCATAGAGTGGGAATAAGCTGGGCAGTGGAGTGTCTCACCTGCAGTGATGCTCTCGGCTCTCCCACAGAAGTCTCCCAGCTCGTTGTTCAGGAAGATGCCTGTCTTCTTGGAGTAGACCAAGGACCCAAACCTGCAAAAAGAGGGACCAGGAGAAGACACTTGTTATAGCCTCATATCATGAGCATAATACCGCAGAAGTCATCAGGACGGAATGCGGTACTAGCCATCAGGACGAAATCAATATCAGGGTCAACTCATTAGACTATGTAACATAAGTAACTAAAATAAGAGCCCTATAGGACTGTTTACAAAATAAGTTGGTGTACTGCTGACCACCTGATGAAAATGTTTACACTTTATCAGAACATAGTCATTATTCATCAGTGAGCATGCAAATACTGCCAATCATTCATACAAAATAAAAACTTTAAAAAAATAATAATCCCTGGATTCTGTTATTATTTCTGTTACTTCATATGTCTTGGTTAAAATATCCCGGGGCATCCAATGTACAGCACTAATACAAACATACATACACAGGCATGTGTTTGTGTACGCCTACGCTCACGCGCGCGTGTGTGTGTGTGTGTGTGTGTGTGTGTGTGTGTGTGTGTGTGTGTGTGGATTAATGGAGTGGCACTGTTCCTGTGGTTACATTTGGTTGATGGTGCTGGTGACAGAAACAGCGGTGCCATCCTCTGCGATGACTGACACGTGAGTGGTCCCCAGCCGGTCCTGTGACGGCGTCACGTTATAGTAAGATGCATTGTGGGTGATGTCGTTCCTGATCAAACCTCTGACCTTGGCAGCAAAGTCCTCTCTGATCAAATAAGGCACCTGGAATACAGACATGTTCATAGTTACAGAATTATAACAATGACCCTATTTTTACAGCTTCAAGCTCACATGGGATTGTGTTGAGAAAAGCTTTAAAATACTACCCTACCCTCCTCACTCACACCCTACCCTTCTCAATTTACCTACCTCCCTCCCTCACACCCCATGCTCTCACTCACACCCTACGTCCCTCACTCACACCCTACCCTCTCCCTCCCACCCTACCCACCTCGCTTGTACCCAACACACTTTACTCACATCCTACCCTCCTTACTCTCACCCAGACTTTCTCTCTCTCACCCTACCTTCCTCACTCATACCCTACCCTCACACTCACACCCTATCTACCTCGGTCATACCCAACACACTTCACTCCCATCGTACCCTGCTCACTCACATCCTAACTTCCTCAATCACACCTACCCTTAGCACTCATACCCTACACACTTCACTCGCACCTCACCCTCCTCTCCCACCCCCTACCTTCATCACTCACACCCTACCCACCTTACTCACAACCTACCCACCTCCCCACTCGCACCCTATCCAGGCTGAGACCTATGTTCTTACTGATGAACCAGTCATGGATTTCATCTCAGCTGCTTCCACTCTTGGCTGAAGACAACTATCAGGATTTCCTCTTCATTATAAATAAACCCTGGAACTTTGGAAAAAAGGACTTGGCTTGGTTAACTTGGCCTAAAACTATATTAAACTTGATTTAATACCTGGAGGCCTTTAACAACAGATGTAACATATTGTGGTACAGTGAGCTCATCCTCTAAGTCTTTCAATAAACACGTCTTCACAATTGACCTTTTCATCTTGAGCTATTTTTAAAATGTTTTCCTATCCCAGAGCAGTATTACTGTAGACATGGTTGACCTGACTTTTGTGATGGGGTGCCATCACATACAGTTGGGTATGTGCTCTGACTGCCATCACTACAGTTGAGTATGTGCTCTGACTGCCTTACAAACAAGCCTACCGCTATGGTCCGAGCGCACGGTTATAACCCTATAGACCCAGGTTTGAGACCGGATGGGGCAACTGCTCTCTCCAATCGCTACAACTTTAGTTTCTAAAGTGCGTGGATGTATGGAGTCTATATTAGTATCAGGACCAGTGAAACATTAAGGGTTCTACTGGAAGAGCGACTAGTAGGACAAGGTGTTAAGTTGGGATTGCTTTAACCAAGAGCATGGGGTTTACACCCAGGGAACACATTTCCTGATGAAAACGTATAAATGTATATGTTTATAAATGTATATATTCCTGATGAATATGCACTGTACTGTGAGTCGCTTTGGATGAAAGCATCTGGATAAATGTGATGTAAACATCTGTAGAGAAATACAGACCACACACGCCATCCTCACCTTAACACTGCTGAACTGGGGGTCTCTGATATTCTTCTTCTGTCCATTACCAAACTTGAAGGCCTCAATGAAACGCTGGAATGTGTGGATTTTCTCCTCCCCGCTCAAAGAGTCCGGCGAGAGGTGGAAGCCTGCATGAGAACAAAATAAGAAACAATCAAAACTCAGTTCAGTTAAGAGTCAGTTCAAAACAAAACAAACAAACAGATGTTGAGAAGAGTAGCATAATGTTATCATGTTGCAGGCGTTTAGGATGTATAAACACTGCTGCTTAAATCAAGCACTGAGAGTGAGAAACAACAGGTTGGCCGACCTCGCATGATGTTGAGGATAAAGCTGAGTATGGCTCCTCCTGCTGGTGGTGGGGGGACGTGCATGGTATACTCTCCCATTGGGACGGCCCAGGCCTCACTCTCTCTCACTTGGAAAGACTTTAGATCCTCCAGAGTCAATGAGCCCCCTGCACAAACACACACCCACATATGAACACACACACAAACACACACACAAAGTGG
>NC_137909.1:11233844-11243844 GCF_963457725.1 Sprattus sprattus
AAGGTTTACACAGAACCTACGCAGAACACAGAGAGAGTTTTACACAGAACATACAGCAACATATCAATAGCATCTCTCTCTCTCTCACACACACACACACACACACTGACCACCAATTCCCTCATCAGCAACTTACAAAGAGCACAAAGGTTTACACAGAACTTACGCAGAACACAGAGAGAGTTTTACACAGAACATACAGCATACAGCAACAGCACACCAACCTACTGCAGTATAGTAACATATCAATAGCATCTCTCTCTCTCTCACACACACACACACACACACACACACACACACACACACACACACACACACCACATATTCCCTCATCAGCAACACTATATACCCCCAGGATCACCAACCTGGGGGGGCTTTTCATTTAATTCCCTGAAGTCCCCTTAACCAAAGCACTTTTTGAAAATGTTGTTTACTACCCACTCGCCATCAAAGTCCCCATGACAACTCACATTATTTACCCAAACAGTTCCACAGGGCATTCGGTGGACAGAAGACCTTTTGACTACTTCTGAACCCTTTCCAACACAAAAATAATGGCTTCATGTCATTTCTGTGAATAGCTTTTAAGTCTAAGAGAACTCATGGTAAATATCACAAAAGCTCTCTGGCTTGATATCACTTTCCCAGGGAGTGACACTGCGGGAGAAAAGGTGTCCACTTGTCTCGTTCTGTACTAAAGCACCATGCCATGCGCCAAGTAGAAGGTTGGGTGTACCAGACGTTACTCCTCCATCCAGCCTCCCCCCTTGGGTCTGAACACATGTTGCAGTAACTAGCGTTCTTTGGAGTGACAGCAGAACCGCTTCACTCTTCCTGGTGCTGATGTTGTCCAATGTAGAACCTTTTTACTCTTACCCAATGTTCTCTAGTGCAGAGTCATTATACTCCATGTGTAGCAAACATTCTAAGAGAAAGATGACTGGAGAAGAGATGGGGATTGAACTGCTAGAGTTAGGTAGTCCACTCTGACCCTGAAGCTCTGCAGAGCAGTCTGCAGAGCAGAGGAGACCGGACTTTGAGATTGATTGCCTTCTGGAGATGGATGATGGAACCGTGAAGATGAGTCCGAGCCAGCAAAGTCTTTGTTAGGGATGGGATTCCTCAGACATAAATCGGACATGCCTTGATTTAGACAACATGACAAGCATTCCTTTTGGTGAATGCTATGGGAGTGAGATTGTGTGATTTTTCAGGAAAGAGAGAGTTACTGGAAAAAAGAGAATATTGTCCTCATGTGTAAAACCAACCGCCTGTGAACACAATCCCACTGAAGTCTCTAGGGATTTAGATAGTAGTCAAGAAGGAACACAGAATCTGTTCAGTACATCAAGGCAATATGAAACCACATTTGCCCGGTTGTGGAAGAAGTTTTTAGATCCTTTAGAAAAAGTACCAATACAGCAATGTAAAAATACTCCTGCATGAAAAACGGCATACAGTTTAAAGGAACATCAGCTAAATCTGTTGGTCATGAGATGATTACATTCAGATACACAAATCTGTTTTCAGTTTTGGGACTTTTTCCTCTAATTCTTTAAACCATGTAAACAGTTTAGAGGGGAATACCACTATTTGGTGGAGACTCTGAAATGTGATCCGACTAGACACTGTTCTTTGTAAAACATCAGACACCAAAAAGATGGGAAACCATCGGCCTAATCTTTAACAATGGGTTGTATTTCAAAAGCTTCTTATATATTCCATCGTCTAAAATCTTCATCTTAAAAATAAGTATCTAAAACTGTCAAATAAATGTAGTGGAGTGAAAATTATTATTAGTACAATTATTTCCCTAAAATGTAAAATGTAGAGAAGGATAAAGTAGCCTAAAATGGAATTACTTCTAAAAGTAAAGAACAAGTACCTCAAAATGGTACCTAAGTACAGTACTTGAGTAAATGTACTTAGTTCCTTTCCACCACACCATTTGTCTTGCATAACCACTACATTCAATGGATTTGACAACATAAATCGTGTGTGTTCGTAAGAAGAGACACCTGTTGCTTCCTGGTCTCATAAAGTTAGTAAGCTACGTGAGTAATGCTGCATCACTGGACACAAGCACGTCAGGTAGGCTCTGACACTGTCCTTTTTTACAAACCAAGAAAGTGACTCACGCTGTCATAACCACAGCAGACGCCCTCACCAAGCTATTGCATCACTCAATACGATGAACTTCAAAAACGCACACCACTTGAAGCATTGAAAATTGCATATATTATGTGTTTCTGTATCCTCTTTTTTTTGTTGCATAAAACACAAAAAGTATGACACCTTTTTTAAGTATGAAACCTCTTCACAGTACATATTGTAATACCTAACAAATGAATCTGAAATTCTGCAATATGCTTCATGACAGTTCTTTGCTAACATTTCTGTGGTATACTACAGTACAACAAAAAGAGCTCAGACACTTTTCATTTCCACTGAAACAACAACAAATGAGAATAGAAGTCTGCTGTAGCCCTCATGCTGATCCAAGGTGTCATCTATGTTTGGTGTTAAATATTTATGAACCTCACCTTTACTGCAACTTTCTCCCGTGTCATACAGAAAATCTTTAGAAAGAAAAATCTTTAGCATATCCACCCCAGCAATCCCCCATGCCGCACAAATATTTCATGCCAATCAGCTATCATGACATCAATAACAAATGTGTTGATTGGTTGGTTTCCCTGTTACATTACTACAATAGCACTGGATACCACTATTGAGTGTGGTACATTTACTGGAGTTGCATTCTTGGGTCAGTGTCTGTCATTGATTGCCCATGACGTACTTATACAGCAGGTGATAGTGGAAAAATCTCTTCAGCGACAACTACATCTATATTTTGCATATGTGCGTATATGCACATGCCAATGCAAATATAACCATGAATGTGTTAATTGTGTAGAAATTCAGCGAAAGTGAACTCTGCCTTGACAGAGTGTGTGTGTGTGTGTGTGTGTGTGTGTGTGTGTGTGTGTGTGTGTGTGTCTATGAGTGTGTGTGTGTGTGTGTGTGTGTGTGTGTGTGTGTGTGTCTATGAGTGTGTGTGTGTGTGTGTGTGTGTGTGTGTGTGTGTGTGTGTGTGTGTGTGTGTATTTGGCTCTGGTTTAGTTGCTTTTGCCTTTGGATTCAAACACAAGCATTTAAACATGTGTGTGTATCAGTCTGCCTGTCTGAGAGACTGAGTAATAGATAGAGAGAGTTTGTGCATTTCTTTCTGTCTATCTCTGTGTGTAAGAGAGTGAAAGAGAAAAGAGAAAGAAATAAAGAGTGCAGAACATACCATACAGTCAGTTTTGAGTCTTGAATAAGGGTATTCCTGTGTGTAACATTGTGGACAGATTGATGAAAAACTGAAGTATTATGAAACTCACTGGCTTATCAGGAGAAAACCTACAAACGGCAGGAGAGCTTTTCTCTGTGTTACGCTGATAACATTCAGCAACACATACACACACAAACACACACTCACACACAGTCACAAACACACACTCATGCGCACACACACACACCCACACTCACACATACAAGACACACACTTCCCAGAAACAAAACTAATATTGTGCCACCAAAACGCATCCATCTAAATCTTATCTCTATTAAAAGGCATATAAGTCAAATACCATAATTGAGACATGGTAATAATAATAATAATTTCATGACAAAACAGATATCTATTTTGAACAACATCAAAACCCGGAAATCTTTTAACTTAATTGAACTGAGAGAGAGAGAGAGAGAGAGTTAATTATCGGTGAAAGGGCTATCTAGTTTTGATTGCGTAAACGTTTGATTTGATACCGAAAGCACTTTGCCCACGCTCAAAGATCTAGCGTTTTCTCGTTGGAGTAGCCTAGGGCTAGGGAAGGGACTTTCCTTTTTTTATCTATCTTTCACCTGGGTCCTTAAGGAGGTGCAAGTCAAGTTCCCCTCTGTTACATTCTCTGTCTACACCTACGTTTCCAGGGTGAACATTTCACTGGATCAGACTAGCTCTTGACCACTTGGATTCAGGCAAGGGGCCCATGCATCCCTTTGAGTATAGTTATACTCAAGGATCAACCCTGGAGCAGCAGGGCTTACTTGGTGCAGGTCTTTAGGGCCCTGTGACCTCCGGCCTGGGCCCAATTTGTCTTATTGTTATGTCTTATTCTGACTGAAAATGTAGGGAACTATAGTTTGTGGATGTGGCAGCTGTACACTGATGGTATGAAGCAGTACTTGTGAGTTACAATATGTGGTTTTGAGGCAGATGAATATAAGTGAATATGAGGCATATGAATATTTTGTGCAATTTACATGTATACAGAAGGAACAATAAAACTGAAAAACAGCTTCTTTCTTTTAAGATTGTTAGATTTAGGTGAATTTCATAAACTAACATTTCATACACTGTTACTATATATAGAACAAAGCCATATCAGACAAAACCCCACTCTCAGTTTGAATAACACCAGGGGTCTGGAACCAGATCCATGAGATTTGGTTCCTGGTCTATGTTCAAAGCCAGCCAGAGCTATCAGACTTGGTTCCTGGTCTATGTCCAAAGCCAGCCAGAACTATCAGACTTGGTTCCTGATCTATGTCCAAAGCCAGCCAGAGCTATCAGACTTGGTTCCTGGTCTATGTCCAAAGCCAGCCAGAGCTATCAGACTTGGTTCCAGGTCTATGTCCAAAGCCAGCCAGAGCTATCAGACTTGGTTCCTGGTCTAGTCTATGTCCAAAGCCAGCCAGAGCTATCAGACTTGGTTCCTGGTCTATGTCCAAAGCCAGCCAGAACCATCAGACTTGGTTCCTGTTGTCCAAAGCCAGCCAGCAGTGTTGGGAATGTTCACTTCAAAGTTCAAAGTTCATAAATCAAAAATGTTGAACTAAGTTCACAGCTCCAAAAAATGAACTAGTTCAGTTCTTTTTTTCAATATGTTGCGAGCTATATTGATATATTTTTCTTAAGCTCTATATTTCTGCAATACCGCTCTCGGCCTCTACGCAACTTCGGCGCTCTCACACTTGCCAGGAATAGACAGTAGAAGAAAGTACAAGCAGCGATTGGATACAGGACTGTTAACGGTGTATTTTACGCCTGGAAGTCTAAAGAAATCTGGCACCTTATTGAACGAAATTAAAAAGAGTGAACGTGTCGTTTACAGACACCAGAATGAACACGTTCACAGTATCGTTCATCAGGCAGTAATACAGTTCGTTCAGTTCACGTTCATCAAAATTATGAACGAGTTCATGAACTTTCGTTCAATGAACGCATTCAGGTACAACACTGCCAGCCAGAACCATCGAATTTGATTTTTGGTCTTTGTCTATGTTTGGACCCTGAGCCATTAGACTTGATTGTTGGCCTTTGTCTTTGGAGCCAGGCATATTAAGCATTTAGATAGATCTTGGTCAAGCTAGAATTTTGCAGCCTTACATTACAAGATATAAGTTACAGTTTTTTACGATCGGATACACACAATTTTGACTGCTTTGTTTTGCTTTTCAATCGCCTCACACAATAAGCACAACCACACACCCAATGAGCAAAAACATCAGATCCATTGCAAAATGAAACACTCTTGTAAAATCTATACACTCATTTAACAAAACCACATTTTGTTACCATATGAAACACACACATTGCATATACTGAATTCTGTTTGTACCACTTACACACTTCTGTTATAAACCTAAAACACTTTTAGCAATACTACTTCTCAGTGATTAGAGTAGTGTAATTGAAGTACACAGAGAAAGTGAAAATACACAATACAGTAAAAACACTACCCAAGACCAATGCAGATGGAAATATTATTTACGTAATTCTCTCCATATACCCAAATCAGTCAACATGTCAACATGGAGAATCACAACAAAACATGTCCCAGTTTTCATGCTACTTCAGTAGTGTGCATAACACTGTAACTCAGCAAATATCAGACAAAGGTGAAAAGATGTTTCCAACACAGGTTACAATTCCATTTACAGTAAAATGTACAGATTTGTCAGTGTCGCCAGTGTTGACTGAGAGACCTGATGGATATTACGTACTGTATTGAAAATGGCATGGTCACCGATAATGTTTGCTTGAATTTCTCTGAGCCTGATAGCATTACGTATTTGCCAAAAGCATGTTTATGATCCCTATATCTTGTTCTTGCGTGAATATGGGCCTGTCCTCCTTTCAAGTTTACTGTATTTGATACATTTAGTCTTCTTCTTTGAGCACATTTTCCTCCCGCTACAGGTCTTCCTCTTCCTCTACTTCCACCTTGACCTCAGCCTCATGGCATGGCCTCGGCCTCTTCCTCCTTCTCCTCCTCTGTGGATTCCCCCTCTCACCCTCACTCTTCTTCTTTTGACTCCTTCCATTTTGGTTGAAGACAGATTACAGTTACTCATCTGCTGCATTTCTATAGTGCTTAAACCTGTTTGTTGTGTCTACAATTAAGCAATAATGTGTTTGGGCACTTGATGGCTGTGTTTATTTGACCGGCTCATAGGTGTGGTAACTTGACAGAGTGTTTTGGAATTGCAAGGAAGTGACCTCTTGATATACGTCTGTGTCTAAAGCATAAAAGTGTGTTTAGTGCTTTGCAAATCACTTGTGTGTATGGTTTCGCAAAAAGTGTGATGTTTAAATGTGCTTATAGTTGTGCAGACCTGAGCCGTTGTTTTGCTCCTTGAGTGAAGATTTTGATAATTGTGTTACACTTCTGATTTTAGTGTGTATCCGATTGTAAAAAACTGTAATGTGAAGTGCTAGGTTTTAGCTGTATTCACTAGGTGGCACTCCACAAATGAATTGTAATATGGTAGGTTAATGCACCTCCTACAGGCCAACTTGACATAAACATTTCATATTTTTTGGTGAAACAATTTTTGGGCTATGAAATGTGCCCCCTATAGAGAAAACTTCACAAAATTTGGCATGGATTTTGGCAAAACAAAAACTTTGACCAACACTAGATAGCTACATGACTAACAAAGCAGGGAGTAGTAGCAGGTTTCTATGATGAGTGCTAAGTGGCATGTTGTGTAGGTTTAGTGTGTTGTGTTATAACCACTAGAGTGGTTTTCTAATCCAATGCCATTGTTTTTTTTAGTTCTTGAAATGTGACACCAGTTAGGTTATGTGCCCTCTATGCAGACTCAGCTTTTTTCCCCAAACACCTAAGCAATCACATAACTGGGTCAACCTGAAGGCTTCATTACTCCCAAAGATTCAGTGTCATTTCAACACACTTGATCGGACCCTCCAATCACACAAGCAGAAATAAAATAAAAAAAACAGAGATGCAGAATCTCCACCCTAAAAGGGATCAGCCTGAAGCTTTAAGTTACCTTCACTGATTCACACACTTTAGCAGTTGGTTGAAACCCTGCCTGAGGAGGCTGAACTGCAGGGTTAGGGCCAGGGGTCAGTGGTTTAACATGGTAGGTTTGTGAGCCTCCATGGACTTTTGCAGGAAATGCTGTGTGGCTGAAAATGAGGGGTTACTCCATTGCTCCTGTCTCTCAGGAGTACAAGTGTGTGACACACCTTGAAACAAGGAAACACACCAGTAGTTTGTCTTGGCAAAGAACGCAGGATAAAAAACAAAGCACAATTAGGTCAAAGGCAATATATCCTTACATGAGTTTGTCCCCTTGGGTGACAAATGACCATTTCTTTTCCATTTATATGCGATCACACTTTGTGGTTGGGGTTTTCTAGGCCTCCCCACTCTTTTGATACTTCATTACACATCCAACCTCCAGATATTTTCTTTTCTTTGTGAGTGGTCTAAATGACCAGTAATGCATAATCTGAAGAGTAGTTTCTTCCCACCATATGTCAAACTTAATCACACACGTGAATGATCACTCAGGCATTCAACAAATACATTAAAAAAACTGTATGCATTTGAACGCATGAAATTGCACATATAGTACGTGGAACAATACAAACAATGATCCTACTCAGAAACGGAGGGCCATTTTTTTGTCTTGCCGCTCCGGGACGCACTTAGCGTACCTCTGGGCTATAAACTAGATGCCACACTAATTTACACACAATTATATCTATGGTGCCTCAGACAAGAAAGTTTACTGAAAATACTGAACTTGTCCAGCCATGTTTTCTGTCTTGAAAATAAACGCATTTAGGCACGTTGGTTAGTTCCTCACACGTATATCACCCCCTCTTACTCTTTAGAAACAACAGAACCAAGGACACTCTACCTGCCGATATTGGAACACAGTTCGGAGTCTGCAGCCACAGCTGCGCTCTTGAAGGTACCATCGGAGGGTTGCTCTCTGGAGAAATAGACGATGCAGCACACAGCAACGATACCCACGGCGCATAACAAACCAAAACACAGAAGACAGCGACAACGTGACTTGGATTTGGCCATTGTGCTGTAAGAGTTGCCGTTGTTTCAGTTGCGCGCTTCAGTGTGCCATGTGGACTCCCATGCTACGAGATTAGGTTCAGACGGAGGAGGGGATAGGGGCTGTCCTTCAAATCAAAAGCGAATCTGAATTCTTCTGAATTGCATAAAAACGTTTAATGTTTTGTGCACTGCTAAAAACTCATCTTTTGAATATTTCTGCTACTTTCTATTTGTGTCCTTCATTTATGATTCACCATACATGGTGTTATGAGTAAAGCCTCTTGAGGACAGGATGTCTTAAGAGGTCCAAACTCCCGTCCAATTCTCGTCCAACTGAAACCCTTGGGAGCGCTTGGCTGTCATATTTGGTCAGAGCTGTAACCTTGATCCTGTCTCTCATCAGGAAACAGTTAGCCTGGACCTGCCCGCTGACAAGATCATGTATCCCTCCCACGACATTGCCGCTGCTTCAGCCTACTGTCTCTCACCGCTCCAACAGCGTAGGGACTAAAGTCAGTACGTTTACGTGATGGCATAAACCCGATATTGCCTAAAGTCCGGCTTCTCTATCCATGGGGGGGCAACTGCTTTATCTCATCTGTGTCGGGAGACATTCCAATAACCACATCGAAACACTCCTCCGCACTAATATCTCTCGCTCACAACAGAGGCAACATGCTACCCACTTCTCTCTGTCAACGCCAAGATAGTTTACTTTACGCACTTTAAGTTATCACTTAACATTGATCATTAATTAATGGGCATTTCCGTGTGCATTAACAGTAAAGCCAGGTTTAATGTTTATAAACGTCTCTTTAACTTGTTACCAGCACACCTCTCATTTTATAACTATGTTGGCATATGTTGTCATGTAACCTCTTGATTACGACGCGTCTCTTCAAATCCCGAAATTCGTGGTAATTTTGTACTGTGTGAAAGTAGTTAGTCATTACTATGCATGATGCGGGTTACAGGCATTTGAAATGGAATTACCCGAGTTCCCGAAATCTTCTCCCACACTGCATCCATGCTTCAGTTTCATTCCTAAAAGCCTGAAGTATTTCCTATTCTGGATGCGTTCTCTTCTCACACACTCTAAACAACTGAGAGCAAGTGTGGGCTATCAGTCAGCAAAAGACGGGAGATGTCAATAAAGATGAGGAACACAGCAGTAAAGAGTTCGTAACTAGCAAGGTTACGACTTAAAAGGCTTGCAAAAACCTTACAGACTTCACCAACAACCCAGTTGAGTTGGCATTGATATAAGTTTGCTGACATGCTAACTGATGGTTTTGGTGAAATACTTGGCCATGTCCTGCTGTGAAAAGTAGCAAGGACACATGTTTTTAACTGTCCCTGTATGACCATATATCATGATGAATTCTGTGTCTTTTCCTCAGATCTGATAAACGGTATATCACCCTCATGGCAGTTCTCTCTGTTGACCCGTACACCCCCACATCTTTTGCAGGCACTGAATCTCACTTGAGCAATACACAGATATTATGTGCTTTCTTCTGAAGGTACTGTATATCACATTATAAAATACACAGTTATACGTTACTGACAACAATGGCACAGCAGGCAAACATATGCAACTTCTCCTCTGTTTCCTGTTTATA
>NC_137909.1:11258844-11266344 GCF_963457725.1 Sprattus sprattus
CCTGCCAGTGGCAAATAGATCTGTTTATTCAGAGGAGGAGCTCTCAGCAAAAGCAGAAGATTGCGCAAAAATAGTTGAATCCTGTCCCAGCCGGGGATGTTTACTGCTGACCAGACGCCCCTTGCAGCACTTTCGCTGAGGGTTGGTTCTGCAGTCACGCACCCAATGGCTGCAGGGATGTGAGTCCTCTGTGAATGTCACCTGTTATATGAGGCCAGAGTAAATCCAAACCACCAGCACATTCATCCCTGTCCTTTATTCCAGACCAGCCACTCTGACCCGTCCCAGTTAGCACCCGGAGGGACATCTGAGTGGTTTACTAAGTGCTAATGCATTTCCATGCATTTTCCTTTCTTCCTCTGTCATTCTTCAGTCATTCATGTCTTTCTTTCTTTCTTTTTCGTCTTTCTTTATTTATCTGTCTTTATTTGTCTATATCTGTCTGTCTGCCTGACTGCCAGATGTAGACAGGCTTTTATTTTATTGTATTTATTTGTTTTGATTTATTTTAGTTTATCAGCCAGATTATGCTTTGTAAAAGCAACAACTGCCTCTTTATGAAAGGTATAGTCTTTTGGGTATCGACAGACACAATTTACTGTGATACATATGAGGACAACTCTGTTTCTGTGGAATACACATTATGATAAAGTCTTAGATAGGGAGAGCATACTGAATAGCACTGGCAGATAGATACATACATTTGAGGTTAAGATTTAAATTCCCCAGTGATGCTGTTTTGCACTTCCCGTCCCTTTTTTATTAGCTGTCATTACTATTTCAGGATTGACAGTCATTCTTATTTTCTTTCCTAATGGCGATATTTATTCAAATATTTACCAAAGAAAATGTAAAAAAAATATTGCCACTCTGTGAAAGATGTTGTGACGCAGGGATATCTATTGATTCAGCACCTTTTACCTGATCGTACACAGTTCCTGCCGACGTCAGCCAGCCATTCAGTCATTTCCCTGATTCTGTTAAATGGCCTTGCATCAAGTGCTAACTTGACGTTGAAAGGCTAAGGGCGAGATAACTGTGGGGTGGGGGTGAATCGGTGATTAATTTGGGTTTTGTACGCCTCATAAGCGGGTCATTAAAAACCGGCGTCACGAGGGACCGGGCCAAGTCTGTGCAATGACAATCCGCGACACGCCAGCGCGAGAGCTCTATATAAGCACTTCACTTCTCCAAAGGTGTTCAACTTCATTGCTAACTCCTGCCACCGCTCGGCTCCGATGCTCCCGCTGCTCCTATGCACCTCGCCTTAACACATCACTCTCACACACCTCACAGTCACTCCTAATGGACCAATAACACACTTTGTACATCGGGGTCCTGGCGCAACCAGATGAACAGTGGGGGTGTGTGGGTCCAGTAAGCAGGTGGGTGTCGCTGCACTTTTCTACAGACACCGTTAACACTTCAGAGGAGGGACCCGTCCAACAGACCTGCCCTGAGTCGGAGCACACTCACTGGAGGAATGTTTACTTGCCAATGGATGAAACAGTCCTAACACTAGCTCTGCTTATCTGTGCTGTGCGGAAAACTGTAAAGGACTGAAGAGAAATTTCATAACACAAACTTGCAGAACACATGCAATGAGCTCCTCGCTTCCGAAGAGCGAATCCACCACCTCCCTTCTGCGAACCAGTGCACCGAGCCGGAGGTCCGCGCATCACACGGAACATGTAGCGAGCAGCCGGCGCAGTGAGCACCGACACACCGGCGCGGCAGGCAATGGAGGAGGCACCGAGGACTCGTGCTGGAACGATGACTGCGATGCAACCGCGCGGAGACCCCTCTGCCAACCTAGGCACTCGGGCTCGCGGAGCGCAGGTGCTAAACGCGGGAACAAAGCTCAGTCGCACGTGAGGCACATCGACTTTGAGGAGGATTATGGTTATGAGGAAGAGAGACACCAAGACACGGGTGACCGACACCGGAAAGACCGTACCAAGTCCCACAGACATTCTCAGCATCATCACCAGCATCACCACAATCACCACGCACCTCCCGACCACCAGCACGGGAACTCCCGTCCGCATCGGAAGCCCTCTCCGACTCCTTCACTCACCAAGACCACTGACGAGGCTGAGTTATTCTTCGAGTCCAAGGAGCGGACGCAAGCCGGGTCTTCCATTAGCCTCGTAGCCGAACCACCCGTCTTACCTGCTCCACCGCCGGTATCCAAACGCTCCGGAAGAAAGTCCTCCGCTGTCTTAACGGAGTTTGAAGCCACTCTCCATCCCATAGTCAAGTCTGTTTTTGGACAGGTAAGTGCACAGACCATTTAAATGCAACCACACTTGAGAATTAAAATGGTCAAAACGAAGGAAACCATCACATTGTACAGTGTAGTTTATAACTCAATAGATAGTCAACAAATCAACAGGTGTCTGAGGAAATTTTGGGTCAATTGGGAATTCGCGTCAGGTAAGCGCAATTACGCAACTGTTCAGCGTGGGGGTGAATTGCTCAGTGGTCCAAAATGCCTTTTGGAGCGGAGTGGCGGTTTTAAGAGTAACATATAGAGATGAACGCAAAGCAAACCCACAGAAATGCTGTCTTTGTCTGTCCTTTATTCAATCTCCTGCGTCCACGACTTCACATAAAAGCGTAGGCGAATTGTTGTGTAACAACGCAGCTGAGAAAACGGCATGTTTCATCGCAGGTAAAGCACTGTAATAAACCGCCAACTCAGTGCTGAATCGAGGTGCTCAC
This sequence comes from Sprattus sprattus, assembly GCF_963457725.1. Lineage (NCBI taxonomy): Eukaryota > Metazoa > Chordata > Actinopteri > Clupeiformes > Clupeidae > Sprattus > Sprattus sprattus. The sequence continues at coordinate 11,261,569 of NC_137909.1, forward strand.
TGTGGAGCTAGGCTCTGGAATAATCTTTTTGTGTGTGGTCCATAACAGCTTTGTTCACATCATTGAGAATGAATGATCTGTTCACACTGTAGTGTTTTTTGTATTACAATAGTTATGTATCTCTGTATGAATCTGATATGTAACTTGAGAAAGTGGTACAGGCAACTATATTATGAAAACGTTATAACAGTGCTGAATAATTGATAGTATGGGAATAAATGATGCATACTCTGGAGAATGAGGGGCACATAAGTGTGTCTGGGTGTCTTTGGACTTCCAAAGAGTTGCTAAGGGAAGAGGTCATGTTGAGTCTGCAGGCAGCTTCTTGGTCCATAGCGTTATTATGTTCATTATTATCTGTGTGTGTGTGTGTGTGTGTATGTGTGTGTGACAGTCATGACTGTCATCTGAGCAATGTGCCTGATCATATTTCCATTCTGCAGTGAAACCATAGACAGGTGGTACCTGTACTATAGTCCTGCAGGAACCACAGATACACACACTTACACATGCAGACACATACACCCACAAAAATTCATAGACCGCCAGACACATGTGAACACACAAAACCATTTAATCTCACACACACACACACACACACACACACACACACACACACACACACAAACACACACACACACACACACACACACACACACACACACACACACACACACACACGCACACACACACACTTCTTCCTCAGATGCAGTAGGCTGTGGAGTGTATTTTTAAACCCTCAATCTGGGCCATGAGACGGTGAAGCACCTGGATGTCTTTAGAGATGCCACCCTAGGTGCAGGCTTTCAATCTGTGTCTGTTGGATCCGTTCGACACGCTGAAGTAATCAGTGAACCGTCAACTTTGTCTTTTGACGGAGCGTCTTGTCACGGTCATGTCATGGGTTTCACTTATTAACGGGCTTTTCAGAGAGCAAGACTGAGTCACAGTAGTGTGTGCAGGAGGTGATCTTTTTCAAAGGCGGGTCACACTCGTGTGTGTGTGTGTGTGTGTGTGTGTGTGTGTTAGCCCAAATGAGGCAGCTGTGTTTGAGTGGCTCACCCACACGAGTCCCTCTCCTGTACTCTGAGATTCCTCTGTGTGTATTTTTAAGCTTGGTACCTTTTCCTGCGCCCTGATACACACACAAAAACACAAACACACACACACACACTCACACACACACACACACACACACACACACAGGCCTTCAATCAGTCAGAGGGTCCTTCACTCCTCTCTTCCCCTCCCTTCCTCTCGCTCTTCTCTTCTCTTCTCTTCTCTTCTCTTCTCTTCTCTTCTCCTCTCCTCTCCTCTCCTCTCCTTTCCTCTCCTCTTTTTCTGCTTTTCTCTTCCACTCACTCCTCTCTGTTCTCCTCCACTCCCCATCACCCTCTCTCTCACACCCCTCCTCAACACTTCCCTCCTCTCCTCTACCCTCCCCTCCTCTTCTCCTCTCTCTGCTCCCCTCATCTAAACTTCTCTCCTCTCTTCTTCTCTTCTTATGTCTTCGTAATTCTCACCTCCTCCTCTCATCTCCTCTCTTCCTTCCATTCCTCTCATCTCCTCTACTCCTCTTTTCTTCTCCCGCTCACATCTGGGTGCGAGCCCCACCCTGCACTGCTCACTTCATGCTCATTTAGACACCAAGTGTCGGCACTAAATACCAAGACATGGAGGGCAAAGATGAGTTTAATTAATATTCACTGAGCTGCTAAATCACTCTGAAGAACAGGGAGTCAGAGAGAGAGCATCACAGAATAACTTTATGTGTGTGTGTGTGTGTGTGTGTGTGTGTGTGTATAGTGTGTGCATGAATGTGTGTGTGTGTGTATGTCTTCTTTAATTTTGCAAACTTGTTATGTAACAGATACACACACAGGCCATAAACACCACAAGCAGATTTGGTCGAAAGATCATAGGAAGTTTGTTTACAGATTAAGTGGACACGGAAGACAGAGGAGTACTTTTTGAACTGGGACACCGGGCTATAGTGTAGGCTACATGCACTCTTGCTGTGGCTAAATCATTTGAACTGGGACACCGGGCTATAGTGTAGGCTACATGCACTCTTGCTGTGGCTAAATCATTTGAAGTAAATAGTACTTTCCTAGGTGAGTAGTGCTTGGTAATGTTTACTTTAAAATTTCCATGTGCAATCTTGAATGAGATCCAAGATTAGATCAGTTTGAGGAATGATGCCCCCCCCCCACCCCCCACCCCCCACCCCCCGTCCCTTAGCACCTTGCGGGGGAATAAGACAGAAACCATCCCCTCTTGTAAATGAAGGATAATAACACACATTATGCATTGCCTAATCATGAGACTACAAAGACCACCCCTCTTGACTTTTTTTTTTTACCAGAGTCAAATGAAAGGGAGGAGAAAAAGACAGTGTGTGCCAGGTCAAAGTCAAACATCCCAGTGTGCTTGAGATGACATATTTCCCCTTCACATCACACTCTCCCCATAATGGCTGTTATTTATAGTCACCAGATATCTATATTCTTCTTCTTCCTCACATTATGACATCTTGTTTCTGAATTCCTGTATGTTCATATTTCCTTATGTAACACCAAGGCCTCCCTGCAATCCCACCAGAAGTCACTCTCGATCTGTAGTAGCTAAATATAGCCAGCCCAAGACCTGATTATGAGGGGGAGCGAGAATAGGACAGAACTGCACCGAACAGAACAGAACGGAACTGCACCTACCAGACCAGAACAGAAATGCACTGAAGAGAACACACCCGAACAGAACAGAACAGAACAGAACAGAACAGAACAGAAGAAAACAGAACAGAACAAAACGGAACAGAACTGAGGACAACTGAAGAGAACAGAATAGAACAGAACAGAACTGCTCCCTTGTGTGACAGTAAAAATATTCAAATCCCCTCTGCTGCCATAGAGATGGAGGTTTGCCTATATGGAGCCAAAGCAGGGAGGATTCAGCTCATATCTATAATTAGACACGACAGGGTAGAGGATGTGTTTCAGTTTGAAATGTAAATAGCAGAGAAACTGGCAGAATTGTGAATGTTAATTCAGGGACTGCTGGTAACGTACCGAAAAATTTGACATTAGATGTGATGAAACAGTAAGAGTGAAAATAGAGTCTTGAAAGGTGTTTTATAATTCATCCACAGCATTATACGACATGTGCTTAATGTGGAAAACAGCACATATTGTGGAAGAATTACACACAGACACACATACGCACGCACACACACACACACACACACACACACACACACACACACACACACACACGCGCGCGCGCGCACACACACACACACACGCACGCACGCACGCACGCACGCACGCACGCACGCACGCACGCACGCACACACACACACACACACACACACACACACACACACACACACACACACACACACACACACACACACACACACACACACACACGCACACACACACACAGACACACGCAGTAGCTATCAAACAGGATGTCAGAGGACGTTTATAGTCTGAGGGCATGTCAAATGTCTGCAGTAGCTCCGATCTTGAATTACCAATTTTGCTGTTTCGCACAAGTGTGCAAAGGTTTACAAGGTTTACAAAGGTTTTTCCTTGAGAAGAGGAATGTGGTTGTAACTATGGTTACAGTTACACATATTCTAGGTGGCACTGAAATGGGTGGGAACCTGACTGTGCTTATGTTAAAGCAACTTACTTCTGTTTTCTGTATTCAAAGAAGTTAGCCAAAGCACATCATCTCTTGATTCTGTTATGTGTGTTTAGGTATATCACATTTTTGGTATCTCAATTTGTGCAAATGTGTCCTTTATGGGACTGCATTTTTCAGACTAGAGGTAATTGATGACATGCTTTTAGCCAGAAGTAGCACAGGTTTCAGTCAGGCCATCTACAGTGCTCTGAGGGAATGGTGACAGAGGGGTATCAGTCATGTGGCCACGCCGGTGCCCATGTACTGGTGCCCATGTGCTGGTGCCCATGTACTGGTGCCCATGGTACTGTACCATCGGTGGTGATGGCAGCAGGGCACCGGGTAGCTATGGAGAGAGTAGATAAGGGCTCGTTCTCAGAGACCCGTCCATCAGGTCAGAGCCCAGGGACAGCACACTCACACAGATCACTGTGACCTCTCACCTCAACCTGACTGCTTAGCATGGCCCAGAACCGGTCCAGAACTGGCCAGGATGTGACCAGGCCTGGTTCTGGTCCGGCACTGGTGTGGTTCTGGGTCACACAGGCCTGATTCTAGTCTGACATTGGCACAGTTCTGGAAGAGCTCTTGCCCGGTTCTTGAACGGACCAGGCCTTCCTCTGGTTGCACTGGGCTGGTAATGTTACAGACCAGCTTAAGAGCTGGACCCCTCCGCATCAGAAGAAAGGAGGAGGAGGAGGAAGAGGAAGATGAAGAGTAGCGGGCATTCAGGCTAATAGACATGCGCTTACGTAAGCAGCACACGTAAAAGCACAGAGCACACATTTCTTCTCCTCTCCTCCAAAAAGCCTGTGTGGCAGACTAGTCAAAGCATTTCCACAAATAATGAAAGCACTTTATGTAAGACTGCTCCAGTGGTACCACGGAACACACACACACACACACACACACACTCACACTCACCCTCTCGACTCTTTCCTCTCTGTACTTCCCTGTCTCTCTCTCACTCTCATCCCCCCTCTCTCGTGTGTCTCTCATTCACTCACTTCTTGAGTATTTCGCACTCACTCCTTTTTTTTATTTTGCTCTTTGAATCTGTCTTTTCTATTCACTCTTTTTTTTTGC
>NC_137909.1:11271344-11273844 GCF_963457725.1 Sprattus sprattus
GGGAAAGAGAGAGGGAAAATGTGTGTGTGTGTGGGTGTGAGAGTGTGTGTGTAGGTGTGAGAGAGGGTGAGTATGTGTGTGTGTGTGTGTGTGTGTGTGTGTGTGTGTGTGTGTGTGTGTGTGTGTGTGTGTGTGTGTGTGTGTGTGTGTGTGTGTGTGTGTGTGTGTGTGTGTGCTGGCTACAGTGATGTGATGGGAGTAGACGTTAGTTGGCTCTGATGTCTGATACGTTCTGAAGTTCACAATGAGCCTGCGGTGAAGACATGAATCATCACCCCATAGAGAGAGCAGGAGCGGGAAACACATAGGGAGAGGACAAGAGAGGGGGGGGGGGACATAACAAAAGATCAAATGAATGAAAAGAACAAGTGATAAAGAGAAGGGAAAGGACAGTGAGGATGAGGAAGTGAAAGGGAAGTTGGAGGCAGGAAAAGACAGATGTCCTGGCCCCTGTAGAACAGAGTTCACATTGGATTTGGAGTGTTGTGGTGTGTGTCATGGTGAGTGTTTTTGTGTGTGAGAGAGAGAGAGAGTGTGTGTGTGTGTGTGTGTGTGTGTGTGTGTGTGTGTGTGTGTGTGTGTGTGTGTGTGTGTGTGTGTGTGTGTGTGTGTGTGTGTGTGTGTGTGTGTGTTTGTGTGTGAAAGAGAGAGACAGAAAAAGAAAGAGAAAGAGATAGAGAAAGTGTGTGTGTGCTGAGCTGTGCTGTGAGTCAGTGATGAATATAACTGTAAGCAGCTGAAAACTGTCTCTCTCACATTGGGCTGTTTTTCATCTGCATTTTGAAACTTTGCACTTTGATGCACACACTGGCCCTTGTAGACCACAGTAACATGACATGCTGGTGTTTGTGTCTGGTTTCGTCTTTGTGCATGAGTATTTCTGTGTGAGAGATATGTGTGAGAGATGTGTATGTGCACAGGTCATTTTCAGTGTGAGTGTGATTGTGCCTGTGTGTATTGTGTGTGTAATATATGTGTGTATATTTTGTGTGTACATATGTGTGTCTCTCTATTTGTATATGTCTGTCTATGTGTCTGTCTGTGTGTGTGTGGCATGTAGTGATGCTTAGTGGGATAGAGAGAGAGAGTGTGCTCATACATGTATCTGTGTGTGAGGATATTTTTAGCCTCAGAGCCCCGCATCCATGTGTGTGTAATCGACTGTGCAGGCGCGTGTGTGTGTTTGGATTAGTGTCTCCAGTGTCTGGCTAGAGGGAAGGTAACATGTTTGTTCGAACGCGTGGCTTTCTCGAACGTGCCTTTGCACTGTTTGGATGGGTCGTTTAAAACTGGACAATAAAACAAGAAGGTTAGAGGAAAGAGAATAACTGATAGTGAGTCAGGCAGTCATACAGAGAGAGAGAGAGCGAGAGAGAGAGAGAGGATGAAGAGGGAGTGTGCGAACGAGTGCAAGGGGAGAAGAAGGGGAGAAAGGGAGAGGGAGGGAGAGGGAGGAAGGGAGGAAGAAATCGAGAAAGGGAGGGAGAGAGCGAGTGTAAGGGGGGGTAAGTGAGAGCAAATGAATAAGCAGTCTTGCGTTGTGCTCTGAGCACTTGCATCTCGCTGAGAAGCCGCGCATGCCTGCTCCGTCTTTTCTCTGGTCTCTTGTCCTTCATCCCTCTCTCCTCCATCTCACACTGATTCCTGGCATTTCACCTCTCTCTCTCTGCTTCTCTCTCTCTCTCTCTCTCACCCTGACTCTCTTCATCTCCATCTCCTCCACCTTTATCACTTCTGTGAAGATGAGTGCTTAAGGATTCACTGCGCTTGCTCTCCCCGGCTTCATGCATGGAGACATACACATGTCCATACACACATGCGCCCATACATACACACGCGCACACACAAACGGGCGGACTGATCTGCACCCGCTGACACACACACACACTCAGAGGGACCTCAGTATGGGCAACTGTGTTAAATCTCCGCTTAGAAGTCTCTCCAAGAAGGTAAGGACTTTGAGTCATGTTTCCCTCTCCCTGGACTCCAACCCCCTTCCCCCCCCACCCCCCCCCCCCCCCACACCCCACAATCAACCCAACCCAACCCCCCTCCTGCCACTCCCACCCCCAACCCAAACCTTGTGTCCCCTTTGTCCTAACACCCCCCCCCCCTCCGGACTTGACTGGACTGGACTGAACTGAACTGGACTATACAACACTGGTTGTCTGTTTTGGACTCTAATGTGTTGTGTTGGCTTTGGGTTTGTCCTACATGTGTCTCTGGTGCTTCTCTACCGCTGGAGCTGTGGTGTCCGGCATCAAGCTCCTGTATTCACTTGCTGTGGTGTCTGGCACCAAGCTCCTGTCTTCTCTACCGCTGGAGCTGTGGTGTCCGGCAGCAAGCTCCTGTATTCACTCGCTGTGGTGTCCAGCACCAAGCTCCTGTCTTCTCTACCGCTGGAGCTGTGGTGTCCGGCAGCAAGCTCCTGTATTCACTCGCTGTGGTGTCCAGCACCAAGCTCCTGTCTTCGCTACCGCTTGAGCTGTGGCGACCAGCA